>NC_064306.1:66114426-66254400 GCF_023373825.1 Bactrocera dorsalis
AGAACTTAAAGCATTGGATCACCGTAAACGTCGTGAATTAGCTGATTTTTTCTTAGAACAAGAAAAATATTAAAAAAATCATCTTCTTCGAGTCATCAGCCTCATACTTTCATCTGAGTGGTGGTTATCTACGAACAACCATTAGATTCACCTACATTGACAGTTTGGTGCGGCTTTTGGACTGACGGAATCATCGATCCGTAATTCTTTCCAAATAAAGCTGGTGACATCGTTACTGTCACAGGTGGGCGGTAAAGATCGCTGATAATCAAGTTTTTGTGGTCGCCATTGCAATAAGTTGATCTTGACAATATCTGGTTCAACAAGACGTGACTAGGTGTAACACAGCATATGCAACAAATGAATTATTGCGAGAAAAGTTTGAAGATTCGATTATTTCAAGAAATTGTGATATTGAATGGCCTCGAAGAAGTTCTACTCGTAATTTAAAATCATTAGAATACTCCTTATGACGTTATTTGAAGTCATTGGTGTTTAGCAACAGACTAGAGTCTCTCCAAGCTTTAGAAGCCAATACTGAACATGGTATTCATGGCATAAGGCTCGATTTGGTCGAAAAAGAACTCGAAAATTGGGTTAATCGAATTCGTTGAAGTCGTGGAGGTCATTTGAATGAGTTTATATTTAGAACTTAGTTGTATCGATTCACACTGAATAAACTACATTTGAATTTCCTTCCAATTAGGATTTTTTTTGGGGAAAGAATCATATCAATCTTATTGGAAAACCACATATTTAAGGATCAACAAGTTGAATTTGAAAGTTTAGATATGAATATAAATTGTTATAGATCCATATAGTATTAGATCAAAATATTAACCAAACTGATTTCAGTTCATCCAGTGGAGATGTTAATATTCTAAGGCCCTATTGAAAACATAAAAAAAAGGTTTTACAAATCTAGGACCTTTCCGTATCGATTTAGTTTTTGCCAGCAGTTTATATGGATCAGTCCGGATCAAATGTGATCATATGTTTTTTTTTTGTCGCAGACATAAAGAAAAGGTTTCGGCAATCTAAGATCTTTCTTTAGGTCAAATATGATCATAAGTTCTTTTTTTTTGAGTTTTCGTTATAAAGAGTAGACCAAGTTTTCAGTCAATATGTTAAGGGTAATGGACGGTATTGCTATTCTTTCTTGGCTTTCGGCCCAACGCAAAATTTGGAGATCTGGGTGCCTATTCATTTGACATCACACCCAGGAATTTTTGTTGAAAAAACTGAATGGTCTTGTTCATTGTGTGACGTGGTTTATTGTGTTCTAAAGCTAGTGTTTATTGAGACCATCTCTGATGCACAATAATTTTTATGCCCCTTCTTCTCTGTGTTTCTGCCCACAACGGCTTGAGCCGCCAATGAAGAATGGAAAAATAATTGACCTGTCGACTGAAATTTCTATTGAACGCCCAAAACGGCAAAACAAGCCTGTTGAGAATTAATCGATGTTGAAAGCAAATCGGCAATAACGGACCATTATTGGCCAAAATCACACATACAAAAACACACCGGCTTACATGTCTATGGCTCACCTGACGGAGCAAGCGTTTAAAAGGCAATATATGTTTTTGCATGGGCACATCCATTAGTCAGCGAGTATGTGTGTGTAGATATGCAACTGAGCCAGCTCTTCTTCTTACTTTCAGCGTTGTGTGGATAAACTCACGGGTGTATAAGAACAAGCGGGCGGGGTGAGTAAACGAGGGAGGCAGAAAATTCACAAATTCAATTGGTCATATGAATATATACATATGTATGTATGTATGTAGAAACGAGTATAACAATGTTAGCTGCTCAGCCAAGTAATCAACACAGCACTTAATCAACTTGGAAGCTTGTGGAAGATGCTTGTGTGTTCATGTGGTTCAACTTTCATATAATTATGGTTTGGTTGTATGTGTATGTGCTTTTATCTGCTTGCATGTACATATATGTATGCATGTATGTGTTGGCTGCAGCTGTAAATGGGTTGCTCATGTTAAATGTATAAAATCACTTTAAAACTTTTGAATGGCATCACTCTGTTGTAAATATTCATGACTAAATAGTCCAGACTGGTGATATAATATTTGACACAACAATGTTTCAGACTCACCAACACACTCACATACACATATACAGTAACATTTAGCTTTAGTTGGAGAATCAAAGACACTATATATAATATGTAAGTGAAAGAGCAGATTCTGCCTGTTGGTTACTGATGTGGGCATTTATGCCATGGAATTTACAAGTGTGGCCACCCTGCTTGAAAATATTTTAACTGAAAAGTCTGTCATTGAATTTTTTATGTGTATTTTGGAATTTAATTTTAAAATAGGTGGCAATCCTTTCGAAACCTTATCGATATGGAGATTTCTAAACTAATTTTTGGATTGAAATGTGACAACCTAACATAATAAGATTTTTGAGTATATACGGATATATAATACTGAACTAAATAATTAAAAAAAAAATTTTCAGTGGCAACATCTCTTAAGAATTTTTTTAAATAAATAAAATTTCAATATCTATTTCAATAATCTCTCCGGCAAAAGTTTTCTGACACGCTTTAAAGTTAAAAAAAAAATCGACAAAGTGGCAACCCTTCTGAAAAAGGGTTTAACTGAAATAACCTTTATTTCGATAATTAATATGAATTTTATTATTTATTATAATCTTAATAAGCCATCAGACAGAATATAGGATTTAGCTGATACCTCGATTTTTAATATGAGAATTAAAAAAAAAACTTATTTGTAAAGTGGCAACGCCTTTTAAGATATTTTTCAAATAAATAAATTTTTGATGTCCATCTCAATAGGTTATTAGGATATTTTTTTAACACACTTTAAAGTAATAAAAAATTTGGATAAGGTGGCAACCCTTCTCGAAAAAGTTTAGACTGAAAAAATCTTTATTTCGATAATCAACATGATTTTTTATCATCTCAATAAGCTATTTGACTGAAATTTCTTTTACACAACTTAAATTATTAAAAAAATTCTAAAAAGTGGCAACTCTTCTCAAAATGGTTTAGACTAAAAAATATGAATTTTTGAGTTAAAATTTAAAATAAGAAGGCAAGATTCCAAAAAAAAATTCATTTTAAATATGGCCACACCTCAAAAATTTTTTTTGTGAATAAATTAATTTTCAATACTCAACTCAATAAACTATCAGCCAGAAATTTATTTCATACAATTTAAATTTTTAAAAAGTATCAAAAAAGTGGTAACACTTCTTAAAACATATTAATTCAAAAAATTCTAATACATTTTTAAAATTTAAATTGAAATCAAGTGGCAAGCTTTCTCAGTCTTAATACACATTAATGTTTTTTAATAAATCATTGAATTGAAAAGTGGCAACCCCGCTGAAAAATATTTTTAATAAATAAATTTACAAATTAATTGTATCGCTTTTCAATAATCTGTTCGACAGAAATTTTCTTACATAATAAATTTTACGAAAGTGTCGAAAAGGTGTATAAACTAAAATTTAAAACAATGTGGCAATCCTTCTTAAACATGTTATTAGCTAAAACCTGTAATTCAATGTTTAAATTTGAAGTGGCAACCCCTCTCAACAAGATTTTTGAATTTCCAATTTATCTGGCTTTTATAATTTTAAACTAATGGCAACTCTTCTCAATGGAAATTTTCCTTGAAAAATTTACATTATTAAAAAGTTGCTGAAAGGTGGAAATCATTATCAAAAAATTTTTTAGGAATATATTATTTCTTCGTTATTTTTATTTTATTTACAAATTGGAATGAATAAAACTTTACTTAAAGAAAATCACACTAGAATTCCTAGTTTGATTACTAAATAAATTATTCAATAGGTGGCAACACTGCAATTTTTTCGTCAACTTTAAACTGTCATTTCTTAAGTTTTGCTCATATGGAAGGGTTTGTGCTATTTTTTCTGACTTAAAAATTTCGAATAGGTGGCAGCTTCCTGCATCACCTTTCTAAATTTTTTTGCGATTGCCAAATTGTTTCTTTTATAGAATTAATTAATACGAAAAGGCACACTAAAATTCCTAGTTTGAATACTAATTAATATTGCTATCAGGTGGCAACACTGGAATTTTTTCGTCAACTTTAAACCGTACTGTCTTTATTTTTACTCGTATTACCAAATTGTAGTGTTTGTGTTATTTTTTCTGACTTTAATTTTTGGACAGGTGGCAACTTTCTATACATTTTTTAAACTCCGCCTGCATAGTCCGTCAAAAAATCAAAAAAGTTATGCGAATTAATTTCTTATTCACAGTCACCATACACAATTTCGTTGCAATCAATTAAATTATACTGAACAAAAAACTTTATTTCAATTATAATAAAAAAATATTGCAAAATTTACTTTGACTACACTTCTTTTCTCCATTAATTCAATTACAACAACTTCAATCACCTCGCTTCACTTTTCAACAGCTTTAATAGCGCTTAAATATGCTTGCCACATAATGTGGCAATGCTTTATGTAAATGCACCATCACTGCCAAGTGAAATCAATAATAACGGCATGAATAAGTATTCACTTATCCACTTCCATACGCACATACCTCCTTACATTTGTTGTTGTATGTGAGTAACGCGCCAGCAGCGCTCCATTAACCAGTCAGGAGCAATTAGCGAATGCATTGCATACGCACAGGCGCAGAAGAATTAATGCAATTACAGGAAAAAAAATTAATGGAAGAAATAATTTTTTCTGGCACATTAATGAAGATTTACACACACGCTCACATAATAAATTTTTTCTCATAAGTGTGGGTTCGGCGTGCTTCATTTACATGCCACAAAATTAATACAATTTTATGTATGTGTGCATACATATGCATATGCATTTATTCACACTCCCTTCTTTGTCTATCGGTACTCTGTTGCATCAGAATTATTCGCTTCCAACAAACATACCCATGAGTTTCGTGTCGTAAGCCAACGGAAAATTTGGCCGAAAAATTTCAAATGCAAATATTTGCAAACAAGCTTATAATTTGCTGTGTGTGTGTGTGTGTGTGGGTGCATGTATGCTTTACATATTTATAGCCGTGCATTAGGTAATAACTCTGCTCTGGGTATTTGGCTGTTAGCATTTGTTACACAAGTGTAATACGCCATTTTGGCATGCATTCTTTTAGGCGCCCAGCCTAGTTGCATAAAATTATAAATTTCAGCTTTAGATATTATCCGTTGCAAGCCGAATTTGTTTACATTACAGGAGAATTTTCAAAATTTTCTATAGGAGTGGAATAAGGTGGTGCAATATACAATAGATGGATGGGTAGACAGCCCAAAAGTATGTCTAAATTGTGGTATCTGACTGCAGTACAATGCCTAAAGTGCAAACATTAAGTTTTGATTTTAATTTTGAAGTGAAAGCTAGACTTTAAAGTTAATTAACTAATTCTTTAGCAGACATATCAAAAATTTTTGCTAATGAACTGATATTCTTTGAATGAATTCGAATTTAGTTAAACCCTTTTCTTCTCTGAGCTTTCGAAGTTTCCTTGAAATTATCAGGGTGATGTATATAATATCATAAATTTGTATAAGCAACGTTACAGTGGAACTCACTTTTCATCTCTCGCTCTCGTCCTAAGAAGTCTCAAAGCGTTATACTTAACTGCCAAAGCTCATAAGATTTAAATCTTATCACCTCTGGGGATATCTCTCATACATATCGGGGGGGATATCTCTCGGAGTGCTGCAAGATGACACTTGACCTGGGCGATCAATTTGTTCAACCCTTTCAAGTCCCCGGCACCGGATGGCAACATACTAGCGGAGCTGCAACAGGCTGCTAAGGTGTCATGCAGCTAGTTCGCACGTATGTATGTGAACTGCATTAGACTGGGTTATATCTCGTGGCCTCTAAACCCATTATCCTCTCCTCCTTCTTACTAAAAACTTTGGAAAGACTGATGGACTGGTATATAAGGAGGCACATTCCCCGAGTATATCTATCAGGAGCGCAACATGGTTATTGTAAGGGCACATCAGTGAATACTGCTCTGCTTACTATTGTATCATGGCTTGAGGAAGCCATTACGGTTAAGAATTTCGCTATTGGGACCCTCCTTGAGATTGAGGGAACTTTCGATAACGTCCTGTCGGAAACAGTCGTTATTGCTCTGGATGTTCTTGGAATATAATCAAACCTCAAACACCTTAATGATAAAATGGTTTCATTTACTAGAAGACATAAGAACCGGCGGGTACAGTGAAATATCTAAGATCCATCTTGTATAGAAAGGATTTTCAGGAAAGCAGAATATAGAAGAGGGAGTAAAAAAGAGATCGATTACTTATACTGCTCTCTGATATTTTATCGAAAGTGGTCCTCTAGCTCTACGACATCATAGTCAAGCCCAAGAAGTTCTATGGAGTCTTTATGTGGTGGATGGCTCTAGAAAAAGACTACACTTGCAAAGAAACTCGAGAGCGTTCAGCGTTCGGTGCTCATCAGCATGTGTGGTGCGCTAAGATCCACTCCAACCACGGCACTTATCGCCATCTTGCGCATAATGCCCATAGACAAAAGATGTTATCAGACTCAGAGAATCAGGGTTCCTAAATGACTCATGTATGAATCTTCACGCACTTTGACCTCATTCCGTATCACTTGGAACATGGAATCGCCAAACCGAACTTTGGTAGCTCCTTCTCTGCCCATATACCGATCAGAAAGTTGTGGGTGGGAAAAAGTTGTTGGAGAAGAGGAGCAGTGAGCTTCTTAACGGATGGGTCAAAACGTGGGGGGAAGGTTAGTAGAGGGGTTTACTGTTAGAAGGGTCGTCCAAGCCGAGATTGCAGTTGCAATACATCTGCTGCTCCGAAATGCAGACTCCTTCAGAGAAGTGATCATTCACTCAGATTGCAGTCGAGTGTCCTTGTGATAAAACTGGTATGGGTGTCGGGCTAAAGCGGAATCACAGAATCGCACCCTAGAACCGCTATCGGTAGAATGGGAGCGTGTCGGTGCTCCTGTATCCTCCTGTGCTCGTCAACTATATAGCTGGGCCATCATCAGTTTACTTTTATGTTGAGACGAAATTATGCTAAATGCATTTAGTAAGTCCATCTTAGTTTCTGTAAGAAGTGATCCAGAAATGAAACTAACTGGTCTAACATGGAACAATAGATTAACTGAAACTTAGTTAGGAGTATATAGAATTAAGTCAGTCCTATCCAAATCTTATTCTCTGTTATCATATTTCTTCTTTTACTACCCTCATTCTTCATTCACAATTATCAGGAAAAATCTTGTATGAAGAAACCAGAAAAAACTCATTCATGGTTTAATAGATCCATCCACTTTAATCTCTGTAAATTGACGGATTTGCGCCATTAAAGTTTTATTGCCGGCGGAAGATGATGCAAAAAGGAAATGTGCGAATAATGATAAACAATAAAAATAATGATAAGAAAATAAGCGAGTACAAATTTGGGAAATAAAGCGGTGGTAGCGTTAAAAGCGAATAAAAGGAAAGCACGCTGAAAATTGAAAGACATAAAATTCAATGGCAACAAGTGGAAAGGAAACAAAAAAAAAGCAGCGAAAGTGTGAGTATGTGATAAAGAAATGTGTGCGAAAAGTTGGGGGATAAGCAAGAACAACAATAACAAAAAAAAATCACTCCCCAACTACCACAACCGTAATTATGTCTACTAAATGAGCAAGCAGGCACCTGGCTAAACGACGACAAAAAATAAATTATGCACGAAGGCGTATGTTACAGTTATAAAAGGCATAACAATATGCTTATGTTTGTAATTTGCTTGGCGCCGAAGACAATAACCAACACGTAAACAAGTGAAGAAAGAATTATAATAAACGGCGCATAAAAGCGGAGCAAGGGCACAAAGCGCCTATTGTTGACTAGGTTGGGAAGGCTGGGGAGGTGTGTGAAGCGCGGCGCTTCGGCACACACATAATGTTGATGATGCCAAAGATTTTGGTGAAAATGATGATGTGCTCATTATGAGGCTGAAAGCATTGTTGCTTCGTCGAGGCGGCGCTTGGAAAATATAATTGCTGTTGTTGCTGTTATAGTTATATAATGTTACAGTGCTTAGGTTAATATTGTGTCAATGAGTTGGTAAGTCACACAACTCTTTTAATTATATATTAAGCAAAATATTTGTAAAAGTTTGGAGAACAATTTGATAATGACTTCTTGATTACGATGTTGAAAGCGCTTTGGATAAAAGAAAAAGGAGCAAAGATTCAACCTAGAGATAGTTAAGGGTCGGAAAAATCTTTATATATCAACCTTGTCTGAGGTTATTATCTAGAGACTAACTAAAAAGTATCTCAGTAGACTAAACTTTAGTTAGGAACTCTCCATCACCTCCACTCTATGTGGATTCTGACTTTGAGTTCATAAACCATGCGCTAAAGAGAATGTGCAATCTGTCTCCATCATGATTAGAGTTTTAAGTGTGCCTGACGATAAAGTAATCTCAAGAGACGAGAAAGCAGACTGCAAAAGAGTCGTAGTTCGGCTGTTTTTTCTGCTTTACTATGAAACAAGTAGGTTTCATGTGAGCTTGGGGGTAAAGATCAGGGACCGATCACCGATGCGTATCCCTAGAACTACGAAATGGGATGTCTTTAACGCAATTATAGAGTAAATTATAAGCAGAGTGAGACAGATAGATAGTGCGTTTACCGTAGCTGAAGCTTTAGAGCAGGTTGGCTGCAACAAACCAGTTGATAATGGACACCTATCACTGCGCTTGTCCAATAATGGTGGCCACCAGGAAACAAACTCGTTCATGGTGGTCTAGCAAACTCTCAGTACTCAGTTCGCAGGCTTTTTAATAAAGTCAAGCGTACGGGCAACCGAGAGGAATATAAGCAACACCGAACAATCTAAAACAAGGTAATTAGGTCCGCGAAGACAAACAGTTTCAGGAAACTCTGTGAAAATGTCTCCTCTATCCCTGAGGCAGCCAGCTTGTACAAGGCTCCGTCTAGAGACACAACGGACACAATGTTATCCATTAAAAGATAGGATGGGACATGTACGACTAGCGTAGAAAACAGGACGTCTGACACACCCGCATGCGCACTTCGTTTCGTTGTTTCGAGTTGACCTAATACCACCAATGGTTGGATAGGCCAGATCGCTTAGATTCGATGACTGTAAGGAATATGTTCACTGCAGACTCAATCAACTTGGCATTGATCTTCTCCTCGGTTCTTCTCTTTTGCAAAAAAGTATGCAAGATCTCTTGACACATCTTGTAGGGCTGATAAGAGACAGGCTTGCAATTACGTATATCCCAGAACCATGGAGAATAGCGAAGGAAATCTACATCCACAAGGTAGGTAGGAAGGATTACCCGCTGGCCAAGTCATTTAGGCCAAGTCATTCAGGCCAATTAGTCTCACATCTAAGGCTTTGAAAATCGCACCCCTATACGTCAGTCAGCACGGTACGAAGTAATCCCGCTTTTCTGTATCAACTCATGGCTGAACTGTAGAATTCTCTGGTATTGGCGAGGTTATGATAAACGTCATTCTTGACATCGAAAGGTTTTTGATACTGCATCCCACGCAAGAGCGATCAAAGCACTGGAAAAAAACGTGACGGCTCCAGTATTCAGAGTTCTATCCCCCTTCTATGGAGTCTAGTAGTAGATGAGCTCCCTGAGTTGCTCACTAGCGATGGAATTCGATGCCAGGGGTACATAGTTCAAAGGACTTAATGCAATACGGTAGGGTTGAATATCAACCCCTCACAACGTGAAGAACTCTTCAGAGCTTGAGGCCTCTAACACTCGATGACAGGGAGTTGGAGGTGTCTAAAGAGGTCAAATTCGTTGGACTCACATTATACTCAACTTTACGGTAGGGTAGGCATTTGGATTTAACACTGTCCATAGCCATCAGAGCACTTATGATGTGCAGACGCCTAGCCGGCAGATTCTGGGGCTGCAAGCCAGATACTACAAGATGGCTGTATACAATGATCGTAGGGCTTATTGTCACTTTTGATTCTGGATTGCCCTGCAATTTGCAGAAGCAGGCTCAAGGTCAAGCAACCTCCTGGAACTGTTCAGGATGCTGGATTTTTATGACCATAAGGGATATGAGAGATGGCACAATAGACCATAAGTCGCACTGCAAAACCTCAATTTTACTATCTATCTATCTATATATCTTGGCGATCAGAAGTCAAAAGTAATTATTTGAGCTGAGATCTTCAATAAACTTTTTTGCTTCCGAAAGGTTTTAATTACCCTAGTTGTAAGAAGAATTAAATGTAAAGGCCCACGTGCCACATGCCCTTCAGGCAAATTAGCCGGAATAGAAATATATAATCTTAAAAGATTTGTGGTTACTCAAAGTGCTTCGACTCTTGTGGAAAGAAAGTACTTGACTATAGCTGCACAACTGTAATGTTCTTTCCGGGTATCATCGTCTAATTGTGCATAATTGTTGCCTCAAATGAGATATTCCAATGGACCGAATAGTAAATGTTTATCCCTGGTCACATTACGTTCAAAAATTCAGTGGACAATCAGTCAAGGTCTAATACTCCGAATACAGAGGCATAAAGATACATTTTATATAAAGCTTTGGACTTATCTTGCTATTGAATTTCAAAACTTACAAGCTACGGTAATTAGTAGAATTACGGCTGCCTTCCCATTTTATCAGTTTCAATTCACATGCCAAAAACAATCTTTTTAAAAGTAATAGTAGCTTTCTTAAAAGCTGTAAGAATTTTACAAAAGCTCTAAGGACTTACTAAAATTCAAGCCACATACTAAAGAAATTTTTTTTTCCGAAAGCTCAAAAACTTGCTTAGAATCTCTAAGGACTTTAAAAAAGCTCTCAGGACTTATTAAAATTCAAGCCACATGCTAAAGATAATTTTTCTGCAAACTCAAAGCTTTCCTAAAAGCTCTAAGAACTTTTCAAAAGCTCTTAGGACTTTCCAAAAGCTCTAAGGATTTAACAGAAATTTCAAAAAGCTATAAAGTTAATCTATTTTACCACCGAATCAACAACAGAAATGTGAAACTCACTAAATTTTACTCTAAAACTTGCGTACTTAGGTACAGAGTGCGACAACTTTGACAGCTTTCAAACGTATGTATGAACTGGGTGTAACAAAAACAATATGTGTTCAGCAAAATATGTTTCCCCCGCCATTGGTTTGGGTTACAACGCATTGCATGGCCACTGCAAGTGATTTTACCCAAAGCAAGCTCCCCCCAATGCTCTGCCAACAAAAAGAAATAAGCCAGTAATCGAACGGCATGCGTTTTTAAGGCAACGATAACTTCTTTTTGCATTTTTGGCCAAAAAGAAGGCTTTCACGTTTCTTTTTTGTTCCTTTTCTCTTTGAAAGAAACAAAAACTATTAAAAACTTGATATTTTTGTTTAGAAAAACTTTGTATAATTTGCATATTTGGCCTAAATTTGAAATAAAAATTGCCGAAATTTTTTAAAACCAAAATACTCGGACCAGGCGCACAGAAGCGCATAGGAGCGCAACGCTCTGCATTCTCGCATTGGCCAAATCAAATAGCCAAGAGTGCCGGCTCTTGCTATTACTGCTGCGGCAGTACTTGCTTTGTTGTTGTTGCCGTTGTCATAGGATTTTGCGAAAAACTAGCAAACGACTAGGCCATCATTCACAGCTCGACGTGCCCCTCCAACCCCACTACGGCTTGAGCACCACAGACGCCCAATTGTTGCAACGAGTGCCTTGTTACTTTCATTGCTGCAGTTGCTGTTGTTGCTACTGTTGTTGTATTCAGCATCCCTGTAACAACCGCAACAATGCACATACACTTGTTACATATACACACACTGACACACGTTCGCATGAAGTCACACACTCCATTGGCGCACATTGGCAACACTCCGGGCGCAACCTGGCGATGGAGGGGGGAGTGAGGAGTGTGGCAAGTTTCTGACAGAGAAGAAAATGGAAAATTTTCAACTTAAACTTTTTGTACAGCAATTGCAGAAAATAAGAATACAAACAGAGTATACACATAGACATACATAAATGGAGATAAGCGTGACACACACTCACACATACACTCATCAAACACACGCACACAGTGGGGAATAATAGTTGTGATTGCACGCATTGTGCATAGCAAATAACATGTTAGGCAGCCACAATAAAACACTCAACGCTTATATGTGTTGGTGTGTTTGTTGATTGGCGGTGTGCAAGTGTCACTGCGCCTGCAGGTATGCAAGAAAGCAGTAAACTTGGTTGCTTCGTGATAACTGTGAGCAACAAGTTTTCACTACTGTGAGAGAAAATGAAGTAAATAAACTCAAAATACAAAATTCATGAAAATAAATGCATGTAAGTGTATGTGTGTATGTTTATGTGACAATGTGTGTGCAGTTATGCATGCGTGTGTTGTCTTTGATTGCATTAGTTTTGATTGTTCATGCAGCTGATAGCGGTTGCTAGGTGACGCACAGTGGCGCAATTTTGTACAAAACTCAAGTTTTTCTTTAAAGTAGTCGTAAACGGAAAAATTAAACTAATTAAACTAAATAAAAACTAAATATTTTTCAAAATGTTTTCGAAGGTTTTTTTTTACCAAATTGGCGGCATTTATTTTGTAAAAAAATGAT
The DNA here is from genome assembly GCF_023373825.1 of Bactrocera dorsalis. Classification (NCBI taxonomy): domain Eukaryota; kingdom Metazoa; phylum Arthropoda; class Insecta; order Diptera; family Tephritidae; genus Bactrocera; species Bactrocera dorsalis. Next base: position 66,127,061 of record NC_064306.1, read on the forward strand.
TTCCAGGCATATGATTTGAAAATTTTTGCTGTTTTTAAGTTAACAATTTGTTTCCGAATCATAGCCCTCAGAGCTTTTGTGAAGTTCTCAAAGCTTTTAAGTAAGCTTCAATAAATCTTAGACAACTTATGTGAAAAACTTTGTTTTTGAAGTTATAAATTTATTTTGAAATTTTAGGCCTTAGAGCTTTTGTGAAGCTCTCAAAGCTTTTAAGTAAGCTTTTAGAAAAAATCTTGAATTTTTCGGTATCCTGTAAATTTTCGGAGTCAAATGCTACATTGTTAATATTTCAGTTCTTAATACATATTTCGTAAAATTTCGGAATTCCTAAAATTTATTAAATCATAATTTGATAAACTTTCAGGATTAATACATATCTGCCTTAAATTTTTTCCACATAATTGTCGACATTTGTAATATTTACGAGATTTTCGCTTGCTCTAATTGGCATTGTGTAAGAAAATATATTGCTGTAAGGAAAGCTTTCACTCTAAAGAACTTAAACAAGCGAAAGCTCTGAAAATGCATTTGTTTTGAAACTCCGAAAAAATTCGGAATAAATTTTGGTAATGTGAAATCTTGTTCTATTTGACTTTTAATACTTAGAATATATTAAAAAGTTGTTTAAAATAACTTACGTTCACTTGAGCCTCAAAAAACACAGTGATCCCGAAAATTTGGAATTTAAAAATTCCTCGAACACAAACGCTTGTGCTTTGATTATTCTTTAAATATTAGTTATTATAACTAAATTATCTTAAATTATGTTATAAATGTATAATATTTTTATAGTAAAGTTATGGAACAAAAGCTACAGAAAATCATAATCGCCTATATAGGAACTAGAGTTGCAAATAAACAAGTTGTATAAAATTTCTACCACCACCACAGTAGTAAATAATACATCTATCCAAGTAAAGTACATAAAAAATTTATTCCCGAAATTTCGGGATTCCGAAAATTTTCGGAGTAAACTTATTTCGGGATGAAATTCTTTTTTATCAACTTTTACTATAAAAAATAAATTAAAATGACCATTAAGATACTTTAAAATGCTGTCATTTGCTTAGACATCGATAATGTATTTCAACCCGAAATGCCGGAGCTTAAAAGTTTTTCGAACAACATGCTTTGTCCTTATTTTATATAATCTGTAACTATTATAAACGCGTTTACTAAATTTTGTTTTCTAAGTTTAATTTGGTAGAATATATAAAACTTCCAGTCTCGAAATTTCGGGACTCCGAATATTTTCGGAGTATTAAGAAAAAAATTGAATGGTACTCCGCCAGCTAATTTTGTTCTCTAATTCTAACTTAGTAGAACATATCAAACGTTCAATCCCGAAGTGTCGGGATCCCGAATTTTTCGGAGTATTGAGAATAAAATTTCAATAGTATTCCGCTTAGTAATTAAACATTGAAAATCTCGATATACTTACACAGCCGCTTAAAATTGATAAATCACAAAAAAAAAATTATCAGAGCTTTTAATCCATAGTTTGCAGTTGTTTAGCTTTTTTTAATTTTATCATATTGAAATAAATTTTCAAATTACCAGTATATAAAATTCATACATTTTCAAAAATTGTCTAACATTACAAATTCTATATTATACCAAAATTGCGGTTTAATTATTTTCCACTCTTCTTCGAAAGCTCTCCTACTAACTGGTTGCTGTTATAATTAGTCTCATGACCTACTAATATTCTATTTTGAATTTAAATATTTAAATTACATATTCAAATTGAAAATAGAATATTAGCAGCTAAACCCACCTCTAAAAGGCCCACGGCGTATCCACAACTTAAATGAGCTTTCACTCAGAGCTTTTGTCTGCAAGAAAGCTACTCACCACAGCAAATCAAAAAAATACACAGCACACATACTATTACTAAACACTATTTCCTTGTTTTTCAACACACCTCCAGCAACAAGAGCGAATTTCACTCTTAAACGCCCAGCAAGGATGCTGCTGCTTAGCTTCACGGATTGCACTTAAATTTTTTGTGCGTCGCCGGGCTGTTAGCTTTCGCTACTTGCCTTTCACAACAAACAACACAACAATCGACCAACAAGTAGTAGTTTCGTTTCGACAACGTAAGTGAACGTTTGTGAAATTCAGCGCCCGAGCAGCGAGCGAGCGTTTGAAGCCTTTTGAAGTCGGCGCGTTTCCGAAAATTTGTCGGCACTCCTTTGTGGGCGTGAAAAGCGCGCGAGTTTGATTTGTAGCTTTTCAAATAAAGTTAAGTGCAGTGCATAAAAAGTTTTAAAGTAACAGTAAATTAAATTGCAACAACAAGCAAAAAGTGTTGAGTTGTTTGGAAAATAGTTTGTGGTGAAGTTGTGACAAATTGTTGAGATAGTTTTTGAGTGGAAGTGGAGTTGGTGCGCCGAATTTGTGACAGCTGGTAAAGTTTATTTTATATATTTTTTGGTTTTAAAGCGCTAGTGATTATACAAACGTGATATGAGTTAATGAAGCTGAATTCGAAATTTAAACGAAATTTTTATAATAAATCCTATAGCCCTATAAAATACAAAAAGTTTTGGAAAATTAATCTTGGTTTTGAGTTGAGTACTCCGTTCTCTGTTATGACTTCGCTTGAGCTCAGTCACAAAGCCTATTTTAGGTTGATATATTATTAAAAAGTGTTTAACTTTAAAAAGTATACCGTGGTTGCTCCACTTAAGGCGACAGCAAGCCAGCCACTGCCCTTCTTACAACTGAACTTTTTTTTTGAAAAAGTGATATTTAAAATCATTTAAATAAATTCCACTTTTAAAAACTACTCAACTCACTCTCCCTTTAAGAAATAAACAAACAGCACTTCATGTAGCCGCATACTATTTTTTTAGCAGTTTAACCCAGCTTAGTTAAACCACACGCACTTAGTTTTACGTGGTCACAGTATTAAGTGGATGCTCTTGAAATTGCAGTTTGGTTGCTGTAGTATTGTTTGGCTTAAGAACACCATATTTTGCTGGAGCTACAGCATTGTTCCTTTACTGGCTTCGTCAACTGACTTTTAGCAGTGAAACTGAAATTTATTGTGTGGGTTTTGTGTTGGGGTTATGGTTGTATGTTTTCGTGTTTTATTCTTGTTTTTATTTTATTTTATTTTTCTTTTTGTTGAATGCAAGTGCATAGCCTTAATAAAAAGCTTCTTATCTATGGAGTTAAAAAAATAAAAGGAAGAAAATGCAAGTGTTTAGATGCTAGATCTATAGGGAATTGTCCAGCATATGGCAAGTACTATCTTGGAATATAAAAAAATATTTATATGGTAAACAAAGCTTAGTTTTACGTATGTAGTTAGCTGCGGTCTTCCCATCGTTAGGCGTTAGCGAGCACCGAATTGAACTCACTTACTGTAAAATAAACATCACATCACGTCTACCGAAACTCCAATACGTTGCAACAATTAGCGCGGAAACAGGCACTTACACACCGTGCAACTAATAAGGTCTTATGTAGCATAAGAAGCGGTGAACGATCACACTTACAAAATAGTTTCAGTTAGAATTGTTAATTGGGCCTTGATAACTTTTTTTAAAAAAAAACGCATAAAATTTGCAAAATCTCATCGGTTCTTTATTTGAAACGTTAGATTGGTTCATGACATTTACTTTTTGAAGATAATTTCATTTAAATGTTGACCGCGGCTGCGTCTTAGGTGGTCCATTCGGAAAGTCCAATTTTGGGCAACTTTTTCGAGCATTTCGGCCGGAATAGCCCGAATTTCTTCGGAAATGTTGTCTTCCAAAGCTGGAATAGTTGCTGGCTTATTTCTGTAGACTTTAGACTTGACGTAGCCCCACAAAAAATAGTCTAAAGGCGTTAAATCGCATGATCTTGGTGGCCAACTTACGGGTCCATTTCTTGAGATGAATTGTTGTCCGAAGTTTTCCCATAGAATCGCGAGCTGTGTGGCATGTAGCGCCATCTTGTTGAAACCACATGTCAACCAAGTTCAGTTCTTCCATTTTTGGCAACAAAAGTTTGTTAGCATCGAACGATAGCGATCGCCATTCACCGTAACGTTGCGTCCAACAGCATCTTTGAAAAAATACGGTCCAATGATTCCACCAGCGTACAAACCACACCAAACAGTGCATTTTTCGGGATGCATGGGCAGTTCTTGAACGGCTTCTGGTTGCTCTTCACCCCAAATGCGGCAATTTTGCTTATTTACGTAGCCATTCACCAGAAATGAGCCTCATCGCTGAACAAAACACGCGCGCGAAACACATTTCGAACCGAACACCGATTTGCAACGAATTAATTGTTAGAAAACAGCGGTTCTCCATAAAATCAAAACTTAATGCTCCTCTTATAAAAACCAAGAAATATATCCTTTGATGTATATTTGCCGGCAATTTCAGGCCTTAAATTTTTATATAATAATAAATATTGTCTGCCAGTTTTTGACAGTTATTTGACAAAAGCGCCAATTTCAAAAGTAAAACTTGTGTAAAGTTTGTAAGTCGAAACTTGGTAGTATTGAAGGAAACGGATTATTAGTGATGAGCTCAAATTATAAATTACAAGTTACTGGTTACTGGTTACTAGTTACAAATGAAAAATGACGAATGATATGTGACAAATGGAAAATGGGATATTATTAACGAAAAATTATTAAAAATTATGTATGAAGAAAGTAAATAAGCGGAAAACAATCTGCTATATGAATATATTTGGCTCCCTCTGGATAGAGCAACATCACTGTAAACTATCTGGTCTTTGTAGTCACAAGCAGCACAGCTTTGAGGGAGAAAAATTCCATAATAATAAAACAGCATTGTCTCATATTGGTATCATTAAGCTATCACTGATATTCGCTTTGTAAATATCCGACATAACCGAAGCCTTTAAAGATGATCGGGCGGTCGTTGAAGGCATGTCTGGACAACCTTCGATCTCTTAAACTGATAAAAATATAATAAAAGTGAAAAATGGGGTATTGGAAAATCGTCAGGCAAGTGTTAAAAAGATGGAAAGAGCTCGGCATCTCTGGTGAGTCCGTTCGAATGATTGTGGTTGATATTTTGGGTATGAAACGCATTTTTGTTTCTCTCGAGCCGATAAAGGTGATTTTTTTTTCAAACAGAGTACTTAATTGTGCGATTTCCGATACAAAATTCACGGAGAATATTACATCTACGTATGAGGCATGGTTTTTTGAGTCAACACAAGTCAACAATCATCGGAATGGGGGGGTATACGAGCGAAGTAAAAACAACCACGTCAAAGCCGTTCAAAAATCAAGGTGATGCTCACAGTTTTTTTCGATATGCATGGTTTGAATTTGTTCCGGAAGTACAGATGGTTAATGAGGTGTTCTGTTTGTGTCTTATTGAGGCGTTTGCGTGAGAACATCCGTCGAAAATGGCCAGAATTGTGGAAGAACGACTGATGGATTTTACTCGATGATAATGCACCATCGCACCGAGCCACGATTGTGACCGCATTTGAAGCTTAATCAACCACGCATTTACTAGATTTAGCTCGGATTTTTTCTGCTTTCCAAACTGAAATTGCCGCTCCGTGGCACCCGTTTTCGGTCGATCGAAGAGATAAAACAAAATGCACTGAAGGAGCTAAAGGCCATCCCAAAAAGTAGTCATCGGTTAGTTTTTCCATTCTGAGAACGATGTATTTGTAATGTTTTGGGACATTATTATGAAGTTATTCAGCAAGTTAATTTCGTTAGGTACCCCTGAGTTGGATTTCCAATTGGATAACTAAAGTTTCTCTTATTTTTTCTATTGAGTCCTTCACTAAGTAATTTGAGCCGATTTCATTGCATTTTTCGCAGCCAACTTCCAAGTTAATCGCTTTAACGTTAAATAATATATTTGAACTGTTGATATACTTAGTAAGACTTGTTTGAAAAAAAAATTGTTAAATTTTTTGGTTAGGTTTTATTGGTTGTCTAATGTAAGCAATCATGTGGTCATGAAAGGTTAATTTCGAGGCTTATTTTAAGGGGTCCTCATGTACTTCATCGCTTTAACTGTTACTTGCTTACCAAACGTCCAAGACTCATTTTTGAAACGCATTGTTACTGGCAACGAAAGAGCTGCCATTTCCTCATCTTGTGCACTCATCGATCCATATTTCTTCAAAAATGATGCCGGTGAGTATGTGACCATCAACGCTGACAATACCGCTTCGATTTAGACCTTGGAGTTTTACTACGTCACGCGTGTCATTCGCCGGTTATCAGTCGAAATGCTCGAACAAGCCATCGAATGATCTCAACTTCGAAATGTAAATTTCAAAGAATGTTCTTTCGGATGATAGTAATCATTTCCCATTAAGTTTGAAGTTCTCGTTAATTGTTAGAAAAAGCTAATGGCTGCACAACTCGTTGATATTAAGTTACGACCCTCTATAAAGTACAAAACGTTATTTATAAAAACATCTTTAATGCTTTATTGCAGCATTCGAGACCTGCAAATGTTCCCTCCACATATATTTTCACTTCGTTCTTTGGCGTGCATTTCTTGTTTTCTCTATTTTCCTAATTACAGCTTGCGCAAATTTGAAAATGCTTGTTTCCCAGCCAACAGCTATTTATTGCTTTCAACACTGATTAATAGCAGTTGCCACATTTTGTGCATTTTCGAACTTATTTACATAAATGTGAATGCTGCAATTTCCAAAATGGTTTCTCCGTTGACTTTTCAGTTGCTGTTTGACTTGCCAATTCATGAGTTTGGTGAACACGCACGCATTTGCATGTGTGTGGGTGTTGATGCACATATATTTGCTGCAAAGGCGAAATATTTGCAAATTGATATTCCGGAAGGTCTGGTAACGGTAATTTTCTGTGCAGAACTGACATGTGAACAAAGTGCGTATTTCAATGAGGCGAAGTTAGCGTAATAATGGCTCATATGGATCTCTAACTAATATTGCTTTGGAGTTTAGAAAATTGTATTTTTAATTATTCGCTGTTAAGTAACAGTTTTCGGAAAATTCATCTTTCAAAAATATAAATTTTTTTTGCCGACATTTTTATATTTAAAGCATGATTCGCTATCAAAAGCTGCTTTCTCTATTGAAAAACAAAAATCATATGAAAATTTTAGCCACAAATTTTACTTCTTTCCTCATAACGTAATTACGGTTATTAAGTATTTTATAGTTTGGGGTGTGAAATTCACTCAGCAGTGGCTGAGTATTAAATATAATTTACGAGCCTTCAAAGTGCTTCAAGCTTTCCTATTTCGATACATAGTATTCCATGAAATCATTATCGAGGAGTTTATTGCATGGAAAAAGTATAAAACTGTTTCTTTTCGCTGAATTTTAGTTCAATTTGCGCTTATCCCTCGTAAAAAGAGTGGTGAGAGAATAAATATCCGAACACCATAAATCGGTTGAGTGCGTTGTATTGCACGCTTTGACTTGTGCTTAAGTCGTTTTACTAAATGATCTAGCATCACAAAGGAGTAGTGGTTTGCTTTTAACCCCTGCGAGCTTCCGTGGACTTTAGATACCTTAATTGCAGGGTAGCGCTTAACTTAGGAGGGTACATTTTCAATCTATAATAATTGATTGACTGTGTATATGTCATGCTCTGAGTTGATAATTTAGCTAAGTCTAAAGAGAGTTTTCATAAGATTGCCATTTTGATCGTAGGTTTCCTTCGCTTTATCTTTTCTGAGCTCCCTTTAGTCATGAAAAACACAATACCGCTCGCATGTTTTCAAATTTTTTTGCTAATAAAAGCGGGAGCCTGGAGATAGTCAGAGTTATGTTTATCCTGAAGGCTGGTCAAGACTTCTACGTTACGGCCAAGGACTTCAGGCCCATCAACCTCTACTTCTTCTTACTAAAAACTCTGGAGAGATTGATGAACAAGTACATAAGAAGGCGCATTCCGAGACACCATTTATCAGAAGCGCAACATGCTGATTGTAAAGGTGTGCAGAGAGAAAAGTCCTAACTACTATGCAAAGTTTTGGTGTTGAATTAAATTTTCAGTCTTCTTTTCGACAAAGTGATTGAAACAGAATGGAGGAATGCACGTGTTCGACGAAATGTGTGTAGAGACATCTCGCAAGATAGAGTTCTTTCGCTTTTTCTATGGATCCTTGTCGTTAAAGACTTGCTTAAAAGACTTGACGAACAAGTCGGCCGGTTGGTGGGAAAGTTCGTGAGTACCGTGTACGAGTAAAGGCTAGAGTATCTCAGCGTGGCCAAATTGGGCAGTCCGAAGTGGTCTCGCCATCAACACATGTAAAATTGAGATGGTTTTATTTCCAAGATCGCGGTGGCATCGCTGCCGTAAATTGGAGGCATCCGTCTGCAACCGGCGGATAAAGTAAAATATCTAGGGCTCATTCTAGATAGGAAGTTTTCATGGCCATTGGCAATTGGCAAAAAGTGGGCTCTCACAGAAAGTGGTCCATTGTCAAGCCTTTTATGGTCTATGGAGTCTTTATGTGGTGGAGGGATCTAGAAAAGACCACACTTGCAAAGAAACTCGATAGCGTTCAACGAGTGGCTCTCATAAGCATGTGTTGTGCACTAAGGTCACTAAATGAACACGTGTCTGAACAGTCGGCAATCATTAGGAAGTGTTTCAAGAAAATTAATTATATTTTTTGTAATAGAGTTGCCACCTGTCGACAAAAGTGGTAATGAGAAAGTCTGTTTCCTTTGAAAAGTAGTTTAAGAAATTCATCGAAAAAGTATTTTAGATGTTTCGAGTAAAAATTTTTGGTAGCAGAGTTGCCACCTAACGGTAAAAGTAAAGATGTGAAAACTTTTATTATATGAAAAGCAGCTAAAACGGCTTCTATAAAGTATTTCAAGTGAAATGAATAAATTTTTCTCAATAGAGTTGCCATTTGTCGAAAAAAGTGTGAAGAGAAAATCTGATTCTTATGGAAAATACTCTGAGAAATTATTTGAGAAAGTATTTCGCTTGATTTAATTAAACATTTTTGCTAACAGAGTTGCCACCTACCGGTAAAAGTAAGCATTTTTATTAAGTGAGAATTCGTTTAAGAAAGTATTTGAGAAACTATTTCAAATTTATAGTTTAAAAAAATTTCGTATTAGAGTTGCCACCTGTTGATAAAATTGGTGATGAGAAAATCTGTTTGTTGTGGAACCTGGATTAAGAAGTTTTTCGAGATATTATTTCAGATGATTTGAAAAAAAATTTTTGGTAACAAAGTTGCCACCTACCGGTAATAGTAAAAATTTGTATTAAGTGAGAAGTAGTTTGAGAAAGTATTCCAGAAAATATTTAAAATTTATAATAAAAAAATTTTGCTAATAGAGTTGCCACCTAGCGAAAAATTAAACCCTTTTATTAAGTCAGAATTCATTTAAGAAAGTCTTCGAGAAAGTATTTCTGTTGATTTAATTAAAAAATTTTGCTAACAGAGTTGCCACTTCGTGAAGAAATTAAAACTAAGACTTTTTAAAATTGTGTCGAAAGACAAATGGTTTAAAGAATCTTGGCAGGAAGTAATCTAAATTATATTAATTTAGACAAATTTAGACTGAATGTATTTTTCGTTGTTTGAGAGAGCATCTAATTAAGTTGAGGCAAAGTAGTTGCTTTTTCACTGATACTGACTATTATAATATGTTTTAGGGTGTCCTTATTAATTTTCACATAACTGTCTGTATCTGTTTATACTTAAAAGAAAGAATTGCAATTATCTTCAACAAACATTTTGAAACTCTGAGTTTTTTGTCTAATCTTTCCCCAAGGACTGTCTAAGAGGCTGCTAAAAGATATGTCTTTTCATAAATACCAAACATCTTTGAGTTCTCCCTAGTGTCCTAGCGACACGTGTGTTGCCAAATATTAGCACTCGAGCATATTAATGTACACACATACTCAACAATACATATACGCAAAACTCCTAATTATATATGAATGAAAATTTTAATAAATCATAAAACCGCAACCACGACAACTATCTGCTATTTCCACCAGTGCTGCGACAGCAACAGTTACGCTGTCAGCAAAGAAAAAAACACAAAACCACACACAGACATTCGCAAAAACATATTGTGTACAAATTAAATAAAACCCCGACTGTAAAGTGGTTGAAAGCCTTGTGTAAAGTGGCAATTGGCGGAGCCAACAGTGAAGAAAGCAGCAGCCGAGCTACAAGATAGGCAGCAAAAAAATGTAAAACAACAACAAAAACAGCTTAAACTGTCAAACCGACAACTAAATAGACAAGACTAAAGGCTGAAAGACAAGCCAGCAACAAAGGTAGACACACAGAAGCAACAACAAGCGCTGACCGTGAGCCAAAACAACTCGTAATGCTGCGCCAGGGCGTATACGTGACAAAGCGAGGTGGATAGTGAAAGTGAGTCAGGGGTTTTAACTGAAAAACGCCAACAGGCGAACGGACTGTGGAGTGGGCAAGAATTCGGTATTAAAATCATAAAAATATATAAGTAAACGTTGAAGTAAAAAAAAAAATAAATTTAAATAATAAAAAAAATAAATAAAATACACAAAGCGCGAGTGCCAAAGCAAAAAGCAAGGATTAATGAGTGAGAAATTACAAATAAAAGACGAATATAAAATTAAGAATATAAAAGTGCCACCCGCTGTGTGAAAAGTGAAGAGTGGAATGTTGCTGGCCGCGTGTTGAGAAGTGGAGCTGAATTAAGGCGACTATTAAGCGTGTTGTTATTGTTTTTGTGTGAGTGTAAGACAAGTGTAAAGAAAGTGAAATCAGCGACAGACGCAGCAGCCGGGAAAGCAAGTGGAAAAGCTAGAAAAAAGAGCTGTGTACACGTCAAGGCTAACACGACAGCCAACGAGCGCCCGCGGAGCGAAGTGTGAGTTATGTTTGTGTGTGTGTGTGTGTGCAAACTGACATTTTTTCGCGCAAATCATGCTTCATTTTCTGGTGATTTATAGAAAATTCTAAACGCGGCTGACAAGCAACAGCAGCAAGCCAAAATGAATAACGGCAATGAGATGGTGATGAATAATTAAGTGAAGACAAAAGAGTGTAGAAGACGAGCAGTGAGCAGAAGGGGAAGAAAAGGGATTAAATTTCGAGGAAAAAAAAATAAAAAAAAAAATTGTGACAAAAAATTAACAAAAATTATAAAAAATAATTTTTTCAAATAAAAATATATGATAAATTCAAACAAAAAAATTATATAAAAAATATTCATTGTAAAAAAATTCAAAAAATTTTCATCGTAAAAAGAAATTTCAAAAAAATTTTCTTTAAAAAAAATTTTTTTTTTGGAAAAGTGTAAGTAATTAAAAAAAAATTATATAAAAAAAATTTCATCTTACAAAAATTCATTGTAAAATTTTTTTTTAATTTAATTAATGAAAAATAAAATATCCCACAAAAAATAATTATTTAGTGCTCCACAAACACAATATGAGGAAAAATACACACACATCCAACACACCGAAAATTCGCATCAAAGCAAATTAACACAACAAACTCCGAAAATTCCTAGAAAATCCCCGACAACCGTTCCACCGTTACTTAAGCCTAATAAGTGCGCCGTATAGCAGACAAAATCTGTTACTGTCCATCATCTCGTGCGCGTGTGTGCGTGCACATTCGGCTTATTAGCAAATTTTTGCTACGCCTAAAAGCACGCTAACAACAGCAGCAGCGAAAGTAACCATATGGTGATGCTAGCAGCTGCCCACTAATACAAGCGCATGCTGAAAACACTACAACTACAACACATTTGGGTGTCGTTACACAGTGAGGAAGAGGGGCATAAGTGGAGCAGAAGCGCATATGGCGACACGAAATCACATACAGGTTGGTTGTTTGCTTTATCTTTGACGCCTAAAGTGTTGCCTACATTTAGGCTATGCTATCATATATCATTGCTTTATTTGCAGACTCTGTTGGCATTTTATGCGCCAAGGGGCGTTTTTCGCTTAAGAGTTTTGCAACTATTTTATTCATCTTTATGTTTATTAGCCTGTTTATTTGGGCGCAAAACTCATTCTAATGGAGATTGAGAGATTGCAAAGAAATTAGGGATTTAGTGAGCGTTGTGTACGGTTGAAAAGATAGTGAAATGTTGATGTAATGTCTGGTGGGGTGGTTGAGGCTGTAAAAATATATGTGTATCGTATAATTGTGGCAAAAGTTCTTTTTGATGTATTTTTCTATGTTGTTCTTTATAAAAATCGTTGTTTCGTGACAACTTTTGATTAAGCAGTCATAAGGTTAAAGTATATATAAAAGTTGAATATATTGAGATCAAGTTGTTTCAAAAAGAGACTCAAATGAGTAACTGACTCTTCCTTTGAGGCGAAATTTCACTATCGTGTTTTCGGTTTTCCATTTGTCTTTCAGTCAATTCATGTGGCACTCATTTTTCATGCTCTTGTATCTTTCCCATAGCTTTCAAACGGTCTGAAGTTGTTTATTATGCAAAATTGAATATTGCCGTCGTGTTCTATTGACTCAAAGTATAAACTTTATTCTACATTGCATGTAGTTCGTTGTCTTCAAACTTTTTTGTTGGTTTTCCACGTTCTTCATTTCTCTCATAAAAATCCATATCTCCGAACCATGGAAACCACCTTCTGCATGTTGTGTCTGATTGAGCATGTTCACCATATGCCTCGAGAAGTATTCAATGCGTTTCTGCAGCACTTTTCTTCAATTGGAAGACAACAAAATATGAATGCTTTCCGCAAATCATCACTTTTCGGTACAAAATTTGACATTTTCAACACAATGAAAATATATGTTGCTGCTTGTTCAATGACTGTCAGGTTATTGCATATGTTCGATAGATGTCATGCCAAGCAAAGAGAAAAAAGTTAAGATTCGTTCACAACAAATGTTCCTTACCAACACATTGGTATCTTAACGCTCGCTTCATAAAATATATATATACATATCTGTTTATATATTTTAATATTGTATAAATACGTGTAAAGTTGTATAAATACGATATTAAAGCACATTTTTCTTAGAAACACTTGATTTCCTAGAATATTTTATTTTCAGTTTTCCGCTTTGGAGAACTTCTCTACGTATTTCTCAGAAAAGTTAGCAACGCATTTAAGCGTAAACTTTTAGTTTCTTCCTTTCCGTGTTCATAAAAATATTTAGGCAATATATTTTTAATATCTTCTTGACATCTTAACGTCAAGTTATCTGTGATTAATATAACTCATCTCGTTATATGAGTGCTGTTGAGCGATAAAGATGAGTGGAGTATGATTTAAAGAATATATGAGTAGCATATGAATCTAAGAAATTGCTAATTAAAAGTAATATACTAAAGCTAAGATATAATAATACACCTGTAAGGAATAGCGCAATAATAAATAATAATAAAGGAATAATAAATATGAAATAAAATCTAGCTTTTTTTCTGAAAACGTAGTATCCTATCTTTGCTCTTACACGCAGCATTGTTATGAATATACTTGTAGTTTCCATTTTTTCAATTTAGTCAGGAAGAACTGTGGAACTTTTTCTGTCCATAATTTTTTCCATACGAGTAAATAGCACCATCATGCAGCTCATTGAGTTCAGCTCTCCGTATTAAAAATTCCATCAAATCAGCAAATACACTCAAAACTAGCCGCTTTACTATGAGAAAAAAAAATATTTTTTTTTAGAATTTTAAAATTCTTCAAAGTCTACATATGCCATCCCCTCAAAGTAAACTCCCTTGGACACGATAAAGTTCTGTTTCTAATCCTCGAAACCATTGTTAAAGTTAATTCTCGGAATAGCTTTCAATGCGCGTAGCGATTCACGTGTAATATCTTCAATTGACTCAAAACAGTTTCCCGGGCGCAATCGTTTGAGTTTTCTGAATAGAGAAGTCACACGGAGCGAGCTAAATCCGGCGAATACAGTGGTTATGGCAGGATATTGTTGAAAATTTTGCAAAAAAGTCCCGAAAAATAATGCAGTGCATTATCGTAAGGCAAAAACCAAGAGTTATCGGTCCATAATTCCGGCCTTCTGTTACTCATATCTTCGCGCAAATGACGCATTACACTCAAGTGTTATTCCTTGTTGACAGTTTGGCTGGTTTGAAGGAATTAGGAGTACATAACACCTCGATAATCGAAGAAAAATGTGAACATAATATTGATTTTTGACCTTCCTTGACATGGTGTTTCGGCTTCATTTCAACTTTGCCACGATATTCGACCGTTTGATCGCCTATTTCTGGGTCGTAAACATAGATCCAAGACCTTTCGCCAGTAATAATGCGTTTCATGACATCCTGTTAGTCGGAAAGCATTGTTCAACAGTTTGTAACGCAACGCTGTTTTTCGAAAGGTTAAGTGATCTTGGATCCAATCGTTGTTTCAACTTTTGTAGGTCCAAATGCTTCACTTGAGAAAATGTTAATATTTTTGAAGCTCATAACCAGCACACTTCCGCCCTCATTTTTATTGAGACACAGCACATTATGCTCTTTAAAGTTTGGCGTTAATAACTATGCCATCTACAAACATCCAGGTCCTCAAAAATGTTGAATTTTGAACTCCCTCGCCGGTTTACTAGTGACTTACACAATTCTATTGCGTCTGTGGTGTCAATGCAATGAACATATTTCGCTTAACACAAATACATACATATATGTACATGTATATACAAGTAAAATAATATCTGCATTGTTCTATAAACATATAAATATACACGGAATATTTGGTTGTTGAAAAAGGCGAACAAATGTCAAATTCCTTAACCGCATGTACAAAAGTCAACGCCAAGCGCCAGCAGCATGTGCCAAACAGTCAGTTATACTTAGGGGCCCTCAATAAACACAAAACCATAGAATACAAAACACAGCCAAAAAAAAGAAAAAACAAAAAAAAGTGTGAAAAAAGACAAACACATGTCAAAAACATGGCGAATGACTGTTTGTTTGCGCTTTTGAAATTTTTGACAATGTCAAGAGGGAAGTTTAACAGAGCGCAACGCAGTGGTAATGAGCGCGGCACCGAAATGGAAACAGAAGTTAAATGGTACAAATATATTTCAAGTGGGAAAAAATTTTAAAAATTTTAATTAAATGATGAAAAATGAAGGGGCTCTGTTAGAAACCTTAAGAAATTGTTGACAAAATTATGAATTTCTGTAATTTGTTTTGTCTCTTGGTTGGTATATAGGTGATCTTCGTCGGGTAGGTTTCAGGAATGTCTCATAATTTAGAAAGATATTTTAAAAATGTACACATGTTGTTTTTGATGTAGCAGGAAAGCACAATGGTGTCTGATTCATTTTTTAGGACACATTTGAAGAAGTAAATTTTAACGTTCAAAATAATCTCAAAACAACGACCAAAAAGTTTTCAAATCGGCCTATGACACATGTCGGGAACCCCTGATTTTGCTTTCAGACAAATAGAAGACAGTTGAAGTGCAAATTCAGTGACTTTTTCTATATTATTATCGCTATCATTAGTAAAAAAATCGAGTCAAAGCTTTTTGCATGTAATATTGCCATATTTTAGAAAAATTATGATAATAATATTTAATAAAAAAATTGGAAAAAAAGCTTGAAAAACTATTTTATGCTGCTTTTAGCAAAATTTGAGAACTAAAAGAACAAAAAGTTCAGAAGATTCATAACAAACCAAATGGGGCATATGTAAATAAATTCTGAACAAGTAAGAGGTCTACTTCCCACATATGTATGTCTAAATAGAGTTGCCACTTATCGATAAAAGTAAATTTGCTTTCAATGTTACTAAATATATGACAAGAAAAGGGCAATCTTTGTGGAAGTGTTTGAAATTAAAAATAATTTTTAATAGAGTTGCCAACTAGAAAATATATTAAATAATTATATACTTGCCATAAAAGTGTTCTAGAAAGTATATGGTAAAATTATCTAGTAAAACCTCAATATAATTAGAAACAGTGTTACCACCTATCAAAAATAATAATATTAAAAAAAATTATTTTTAAAAATAAATTTTAAGTAAAAGAAGTTCATAGCATAGAAGGTCATATTTTCGTAAAATTATTTAGTATCGCTTTAGTTTCAACAGAAAAATGTTGGAACAGAGTTGCCAGCTAGAGGAAATGTGAAACCACATATGACAAAAAGTTTTCCAAATACCTACAGTGTGTTTAAAAAAGTGTTTTTTAAAGTATTTTTTCCTTTTTTAATTTCGATGTATTTTGGCATAGAGTTGCCAGCTATCAAAAACAATAATACGGAAAAAATTATTATTTTTAAGCATGAATTTTTTGTAAAAGATGTTCATTGATATTTTTCGATAAATAATTTGGTGCCAATCAAAAGAATTTGGAATCGAGTTGCCAGATATAGAAAATATATAAAATTTTTTTTTCAAATGTCCGTAAGGCATTTAAAAGAACGGTGCTTAAAATATTTGCAACTATTTTATTTTGACTTTTTTTGGAATAGAGTTGGCACCTATAATTAATGAAAAATTGATTAAATTATTATAAAATTAAGTGAAAATGTTTAAAATTAACAAAATCAAACAGAATTTGTATAATTTGAAGATGGAAAAGTTATGGTTAAAATATCTAGTAACACGTAGATATAATTAGAAACAGTGTTTCCACCTATGCAAAACAATAATATGGCAAAAATTTTATTTTAATATTTTTAGGTATAAATAAAAAAAGTTCATTGATATTTTCGAAAAGTTTTTGAAGGACCGTTCCAGTTTAATCAACAAAATTTTAGAATAGAGTTGCCATATATGGAAAAGATAGAACTGAATATATAAAAATTTGCTCTAAATGCACATAAGTCGTTTAAGAATGGGTTATTTTCAGTTTTTGGAATTCTTCAATTTAGTCATATTTTGGAATAGATTTGCCAGCTTTAGAAAATTTGGTACTGGATATATCAACAAGTTTTCCAAATTCACATAAGACCTCAAACAAAGCTTTTCTTAAAGTATTTTGAACTATCTTAATTTTCAGGTATTTTGGAGTAGAGTTACCACCTAGCATTAAAAAAATAAATTGATTAAACTATTACAAAATTAACTAAAAATTATGAAAATTAAAAAAAATAAAACAAGATATGTGTAATTTGGAGACTTTTAAGTTCTACGGCATATTAGAAAATTATTTACTTCTGCTCCAAAACTTAACCTAAAAAAATAATTTCTTCACCATTTACATATTGCTTTGTTCAAAACATATTTTTCTTCCATTATTTGTTGCTTTTTTGTAAATCATAAATTTTCCCAATTTTTTTTGCTATGTGGACGATATGTATACTCTCGATTAAATTGAAAATTATTATCATTTTCTTTTTAAATTGTTCACTCTTTCCGAAAATCCAATTTAAAGAAGAATTCACGATATAATTTATTTACACATATACATACATACACACATATGTATAGTGTAAGCAATTCTCCACAGCCACCAGCCAGTGAGTACTCACACAATCCTTCAATGATAATCACAAATTCTACTGGGAGCACACCAACTGAAATATTTATATAGCCGCCAAGTTAATATGTTATCCAACAAACACAATGTCTGTCAGCCAGCCACGCACACATAAGCACATAATCTGTACACCCGCACCCACACATAAAAGTCAGCTAAACAATGTCTTTTGTTTTCGTAAATGTCGGTTGCGCCACCTTAAAGACATTATGCCTTGTACTCGCTCGCCATAGATTTTTCTGATTTTTCTTTCTTGTTTTGCAGCATTTTATTTGGCTATGCGCTGCAGTAGTTGTGCGTGTGTGGGTGGACAGCTATGCATATTCAGATTTATTTCCAGGCCACACACTCACACACATGTGCATGCGTGTGTCGTAAATTTTTAACGGCAGCTCAGCTAGATTCTCGCTTGCGTAGACCGTAGAGCGGACATTAAAGCATTTTGGCAGCTTGAAGAAGTTTCACAGCGACAGTTCAAGGACGCGTGACTTCTTTGTGGTTGCACTTCAAGAGATTTTTTTCACTCTATTTACTTATGTGTATATATACATATATACAAGTGAATGTGCATACATATATGTGAGTCCATTTATGTACTAGTGTATTTACTCTTCCTCTACCAGCAGATGTGATCACGATTTTGGCAGCTTTGCTCTCGCTTTTCACTGGGACTTATGGTGCTTCAAAGGTGCTTACATACATTTTGTAATATGTTGGCACCTATTTTCAAGTTTGCATATTTACTCGACTACCTGACTTTGACTGTGCATGTAATAAATCTTGGGGAGATTTTCAGGATTTTGACTTAATGTACTATTAATACGATTTAGTTGGAATTTATTTGATTTTTGGATTACGATCGTATAGAAGTGTTGTAAGTATCTAAAAAATGTGAGCGGAGATGCAAAATTCGTAATAAATGAGATTCATTTTAAAAATATGACTCAAAACTAAAAGTTTTCTAAAATAGGTGGCAACCCCCTCAAAAAATTCTTTTAATTTTTTTCGTGAAAGTGTTAATTTGAAAATTAGATTAGATGATATTTAAAATATAAGTAAAAACTGAAAATTTTCTAAAAATAGGTGGCAACTTTCTCAAAAAAACTCTTTAAAATTTTTTTTTTGTGAAAGTGTTAATTTCATTATTAGATAAGATTATATTAAAAATATAAGTCAAAACTGAAAATTTTTGAAAAAGGTGGCAACTCTTTCTAAAAAAATTGTAAAACAGATTTTTTTCGAATGTTAAACACGTTTAACTTAAAATTTCTACGATTCCATATGTCTCATCAATTTATTTAGAAACAAAAACTATACATTTTAAACAGTTGGCAACATTTCTCGTAAATATTTTTAACTGATGGCTCTTTTAAACCATTTTAGTTTGATATACAATATACTATGTGTAATATTTATTTTATGTGATTAAATAAAGCAACAAAGAAATTACTGAATTAATTTTTTAGCAGGTGGCAACTCTCATAATTTTTTTGCATAGAATTTTGAAATTTGTTCACATTGTAGTTTTTATTTATATTGCTTTAATTTTTTTTAAATTGTTTGCTGTTTCATTTTATTAAAATTTGCCAACAGGTGGCAACATTCTAACGTTTTTATTTTTTGAGTCATTTATGTCGTGATTTGCTTCATTTGAAATTTGTATCACTAAAGCTGCTCAAAATAATTATTGCATTAATTTTTTAAGGTGGCAACTCTCAAAATAGTTTTTTAATGAATTTTGAAATTTCTTTACTTTGTAGCTTTTACTTTTATTATTTATATTTTATTAAAATTGTTCGCTGTTGTTTATTTTGTTTAACATTTTAAACAGGTGGCATCATCATTGCTTGTTTTTGGTTTGAGTAATTTGTATATTATGTATATTGACAATCTTAAATTAATTCCAATAAAATCGGTAGTCAGTAGGGAAGTTGGGCATAATTATTCTAAATATAATTTTTATTTTAGGTGGCAACTCTCATAAAAATATTTTCACGGATATTAAAAATTTGCTCGATTTTTTTTATCGGTATGCATATTTGCAATAATTTTTTTTACACAAAATTTGCAAACAGGGGGCAACTTTTAGAAATACAAAGAGTAGTGAAGTCAGCTTAGTCTGCATTTTTATGTATGTACATATGTAATAAATTTCTAAGCATCATAATTTCCAAATTTATATTTTTTTCATACTTTCGATTGTAAACAATCCACTTAGCTTTCAAAAAATTCCAAAATCTTTTGAAAATATAAAACAACCGAAACATATTTCAGTCCCTTCTTACAAAATCACTCTTACTAATAATTTATGCCCCACTTCCATTAGCCTGCATTTGCATTTCTATTGGAATTTATTAGTTTTCCCTTGCCAGTCGGTGGCCACTGCTCTTCGGCTTTTATGGCTTTACGAGCGCATTACTAAAAATCTTAATAAGCAAAATTTTCTATTTTTCACATCGAGAACTTTTCACTCAAACTCTGCGTGCCGCCGACACCAGTTAATGAATACCACAGCGGCGTTTTTGAATGCTAGCTTCCATAACATTTTGTAGCTCCCATTTTACGGTTCCGCGATTTTCATAGACTTTTCTCAGTGCGTTTATGCCTGATGCGCTTTGCGTTAATCCGCTTTGTGGGTAATAATCCGCGTTGCTTTATTAGTTTTTTCTTAAGTCGCTTAATGCTGATAAGCGTTGAGTTGTCGTGGGAATAGTGCCCCCCACCGTGTGACCTCCTATGACGGAGGGGAAGTGGAATACTTGACATTTAAATCTTTGACTCTTTTATTTCGTTAAGCTGACTGCGTGAAGTCCTTGGGGTGCGGTTAAGGTTTTATAAGTTTAATTGGTGGAAAGTTTGGTTATTTTGTATGTTTAAAAAAAAGTTAATAGATGCGGCACTTTCTCACAGAATAATATAACTTATTAAGAAGACTTTCACACCATCAAAATATATCAAGGCTCTCTTAAAGTTAGTAGGTGAGCACTAAGAGCCTTCAGTGATCTCCTCAGACTCTGAGTTTAAATTTTCTTTACGCCTCGTGTAAATTTCTTGGAAAATAAGGGGTCTTAAATACTTTTTTTCTTATAGCTTCCTTCAGATATTTTGTATATTTATTTTCACAAATACTCAATATAAAAAATATATATTTTCTGCTTCCAATCCAGAGCCAAAATGTATATGTAAATTCTAAAAATTTCTTTAGTTGATGAAGCCATTTGTCTTCACTATTCCCTTTAAAAATATAGAAAAATCTCAATGCTTACATTATTAAATTTCACACAAACACATACACTCACTCATGTTTGAGAAAACAATAGCCCTAGTTAGTCGCCATAAGTGAATGACTAGCGCACATCGAGCATGTTTTTGCTGCTCCCCTACATTGCAATAGCAGCTGCCCTGTAGGAATTGATGAAGAGAAACGTTTTTGTTTTCAAACGACTTAGTAGAGCTGGAGATCAACTGAGAATTATGAAAGAAATTTACGCCAGACATCAGACATCAGAAGAATCCACAAGTACTTACTTTATTTCAGTATCAATAATATGTCATTGAGTGGTGTTGCTCATACGACATGGTATACTATATGAATACTGGTCATTTGGTGCATAAGTTTAACTGATTTTAATATTTAAAGGAATGGTTTCAAGAAAAGATAAAATGGAAAAATTTAAAATTTTCATAGAGCGTAAAATTTTGGGTTATAATATCCAAAAGATCAAAAAGATCCATCTCAAATATATGGCGGTAGTAAAATGATGTATGTATGTACAGTTAAAATCCAAAACAAAGAGTTTTTTTGTATTGGTTTACGCTTTTTGGCGCAAAAACTACCACTTCAGGGCATTTACAAAAGTAATCAACTTCGGAAGATGAGACATTCTGGTATAAAAGACCTCGCGGCTAAAAATTTCCCTCACGGCTTGAGTTCATCAACCATTGTTACTGCGCAGAAAGCATTTTTGTTTTCTTTCTAACAAGTGTCTGATTAGTCTCATGATAGGCTGTAGTGGTATCGATTTTTAAAGCAAAATATTGAATCGGGCAAACTTATATAATTAGAAAATATTAATGTGTAGTTTAGTTATTAAATTTTGAAGATTTTTAATATTTTCATCCTTAAAATACTTGTTATTTCCTGAAATAATAATACAGACCTTTTCAGCACTAGTTAAGGGAATAATTATTCTTTTATTTGTAGGAAACTCAGGAAAACATCTAAAGATTCTAGAGATGTGATTTCCAGTCAAATATATATATGTACTCCTCAATATTTATGCCTTAAAGACATTCTGCTTTCACTATATGGAACAAAAATCTCTAGAAATACTGACTACCTTAAACCAATACTTTTTTTTATAAGTTTTGTTATTTGAAGTTAGCACAGAAGACAAGCACATTTTTCTGGGGTTTGTTGTAATAAAAAAAAATATATTTTAGAGAATATGTACAAGTGTTAAATATTGGTTTGTACTCTTTTAGGTATGATAATTAGTATTAATACTTCTCTTTTTACAGCAAAAACAATTTGATATTATTCAATCATTCCTGAGTAATAAACAAAAATTTATAGTTCTCAGTCATATTTTCTATGAAAATGTGTTCTATACTAGGTTAGGTTAATTTAGTCTGGTATGTTAATGAGCCACGCAAAGACCAGTAGTTTTCCTTTGCGATAACAGATGGAATGCTATTACTTAATCAGCAGTTAAGGAGTAGTCTTCCCCTAGGATGTCTGCGCTCGCCTAAGATTTTATCAGACTCTGAGGCCTCAATAATGTTTCCCCAAATCTCCCAAATGCTCGATGCATTGGTATGCCAATGCGAGACAATTCCAGAACCCATGATCCATTGTTTCCTTGGTGTCTTGGTCTTGACGTTATCTGAAGTCGGGAGTATATGTAAACAGTCCAATCATGTTCTGACAGTCCTTTTTATAGAGTGCAACTAGGAACTTTTTTCCGATCTGCAGTTTACACAGGGCATTTGCAGTTTTGCAACCAAGTAGATCGTTTCATCACGTTTTCGTTTTTCTTGTCATGCTCTTGTCCGGATCGTTAGGAAACAATGTAAGTGTTATTCACTTTTTCGGGTATCAGCCGTTTAACACTTTTGACTATCTAGTCCATTATGCCTTTGTCTTTGACGCCTGTGTGATCTGGCACCCGTAGAAGTGAAATCGTTTGCTGCCAGCGATATACTTCACTGATATGATGCTTCCCAGATTCTTCTGACGGACATGCGATACGAGGTTATTGCCTTAATTGCTGTTTGGCTATTTAAAAAGATGTTGACTCTACCATTGCCTGCTGATGCATCGTATACTAACTCCACGTTTTTTTCTATAACAAAGATCTCTGCTTGATATATATAGTATGTACTGCAGTGGGCCGGCGACTTAAATGCTTTATGTATAGCCTTGGACAATATGTCTTCGCACCAACTTCCTCCTCGATTTTTGGGCCACCAGTATAAATATATAATGTGTTGCTCACAGCTAAAATATCTTTACGCCAGCCATCTGTTTTATACCCACTCTGAACCGTCTTTTGCAACTGAAAAGTGGTATCATGTAGTGGGTGCTTGCTAAATCCCCATTAAACACCGAGCTTTGCCCGAATGTTCTAAATATACATCCTCATTCTGCCAGTAGTCGGTCGAAGAGTTCTATAAGTAGTAGGTTTGGCATTAGTTTAGCGAAGGGAAATAACGAGCCGAAACCAAAAAAAAAAAAAAAACAAAAACATCAAAGCCGCTCAAAAATCAAGGTGATGCCCATTGTTCTTTTCGACACTCGTGGTTTGGTGTACTATGAATTTGATCCGGAGGGACAAACGCTCAATATGGACTTCTATTTGGCCGTATTGAGGCGTATGCGTGAGAACATTCGTCGAAGATTTGGTACCGTATGATATTTTCTTGTTCCCCAAACTGAAATTTCCGCTCCGTGAATCTATCGAGAAATAGAACAAAATTCGCTGATGGAGCTGAAAACCATCCGAAAGTGCTTATGAAGAGTGTTAGGAGGGCTGGAAAAATTGGTCGGCATGAGTGTATTGCATCTGGTAGAAATTACTTTCCGAGTACATTTTTGCCACAATGGATAAGCTTTTAATAAACCTTACGCCTACCGTTAAAATGTTTTCAGGTATATTATTGTTAACGCTTACCAGTACGCATTAAACGCTCTGAAAGGATAATGAATAGCAGAAATTCAGAATCCAAGGCATAATAGCGCAAATAAAACGGTATCATGCATTAAGTAGATAAGGAAAAATATAAAAACTTAAGTGCGATAAGGCTTAAATACACAGCGTTTACTGCGTTAATGCCAACAGCAACAATAAAAAATCGCTTACGCCAAATTATTGCATTGCCATGGGTCGAAATGTATGGTAAACTGGTCAATGGTAGAATTTACTTATGGATAAAATGTATGTGGTGGATAATATATGAAGCATTTTTATACATAAATGAATTTAACGACAATGATCAAATGTGCTGGCTGCTCACACTTCACGCTCTGCTTTCCCCCACCTTTATAAACCAAACGAAATGAGACAAACAAACACGCCCCTATATGCTATATATGCAAGTATTTATTTATATAGCATACAACAATAACAACAAATTGTCATTAAATAAGATTTTATTAACAATTGACAACAGCTTAAGGCGGCAGCAAGAAATCCAAATCAGCGCTGCCATGGACGCTGTGTCATACAAAGGTCGCCGGGGCGTATGAGTGACCAGTAATGCATTGCTTACATTCACTATCTAAGAGCAAGTATTGGCAAACTAAAAGCAATTCAAATAAATGAGTAAGCAAATATATGCACCGTTTTATAAATAGCACACATACATCTGCATATGTATATGTGTGTGGGTGTTAGTATTTGTTTCTGTATGCATGTAATCGCATTCTTAGTGCCATAAAAGCTTCGTTACAGTAATAGTTTCGCACACACACACATCAACGCTTGATGCGTATGTGGTCCCGCACTGCCTGCGAACATAATATCATTTTATGAGTCACGGCGATGCTTAGCACAAATTAATTGACCAATAAATATCAGACATTTAGCCAAGAAAATGTTGGAAAGTAAATATGTACGAGTACTTCGATGGGCTGTTATGCAAGCGAAAGCATTTATAAATGGAAACAGTGTTTGAGTGTACGTCAAGTGCTTATTTGTATCTGGAATTAATTAACTAATTGAATCTGGTTTGTGATATGCAAAACTGGTTGATGAGTGGACAACATTACCCTGTGCTGCTCTGTGCTGAGGCTTTTAACTTCGAGCAACTTAAAGTGTGATTTCGTGTATGCGATGTGGTATGTGAATATATGAGCTAATTTGTTTCATTTGCGGTCTCTTTTAATACAATTTTACTTGGAAATTAGAACCTTTTAGATATTACTAACTATGGGAATTATTAGAAATATTTTCAGGATTTAAGGAAGTTTCGTCTTTACATTAATTTTGATTAATTTTAGTTTGAAAAGACATTATTAGGGTATATAGGTTTATAAAATATGATATAATAATATTATTTTATTATATTAATTTTTTTATGTACGAAATACATCTCAACAAAATAAGTTTCCAAAAGGGCTTTTTCTTGACTTACAAGTAGTTGAAATGCCTTAAATCTATGACAATATAAAATGCTAATACTGGAACCGAAACATTAAAATAATTAAGAGAAATCAATTCGCGCTTTTTCCATTGAATTTTAAACGACAAAATTTACTTTCATTTTGTATCAATGCGAAGAAGCAAACCTTGCAATGCAATCGAAGCATTAACAATAATTAAAAACGTGCTGAAATGCAGAATTCCAGCATTCAGAGTGAGTTGGTAGCAAACAAAAGAGAAATAAAACAGACTGTTAAATAATAAGCCGAAAAATAATTAAGCTAGGAATACTTTTTTAATGAACTGAAATATATTTTATTGTTGTAATTAAATTTCGCATTTATATGCTGCTAGAATACTTAGATTTTTCGAATCTTTTCCATTTTCTTTATTTCACGGATGGCAACTGCTTTCTACGAGATTAATGTGTCGCATAAAATGCTTTTATTGAAGATCAAATAAATGACTTAAAGGGGAAAAATTGAAAGTGAATGAATTTTATTCAAGGAATAAAGAGAAAACAATTCATCACATATTTATTTCATGTTTGTCTAATCATTTGGTTGGCAATCCTATGTAAGAAAATATTTAATCTTAGCTTAGTACGAATTAAATGTCCTTTTACTTTATTATCTGTTTGTTAGTAACATTTTCAAATATCAATTTTGCCATAGGGATTATTTGTAAATTAAAGAAACTTTCAGTTAATAGAAACATGTGGTTAGAATGAATACCTAGAAGAAAGGTCTTACGAGGTTGTATCAAAATGACGCATCTAGCACCAATTTAGCCCGAATGGACTGCACTCTTACTTACTTACCTACCTGTAGAGACCCGGCCAATATTGGTATTTATAATAAATTATTTGACATCAGTTTTTTAAGGTATTCTTAAAATTTTTTTTTGTAACATAAAACTCTCTTCAGACCTTGCTGTCAACTCGGCATTTATTTATCGAAAAAATTCAGTATTTTTCTATTTTTCTATTTTCCCAATTTTTCAGTGATTTATTTAATGTTAACCCAATATAAAAATTTTTGTACCCAGATTTAGAAAAACTGTGAATTTTTGTCTGGGTTTCCACTCAAGAAATATTTGATTTATTCAGATATATGGAAAGCTCAAGTAGAATTCTCATTTGCAAATAAATCTCAAATATAGTTTAAATTTACTTTTAGGCACTTTAACGAAATGTCAAGTTAAAAGAATAAGTGAATTTTGTTTACAATATTTATAAGGACATTTATATATTGCACAAATCAACTTTACTTGGTGTGTGGAAGAAAAAAATCCGTGAAGTTATAAGTCAGATAAATGGATTATTTTTCATTGCAACCGTATTCGTGATAAGTATCGTATGAAACATTGAAACATATCGATAAATCTGTATAAATATATAAAATTATCGATAAAATAACATCGATAATTTTAATACATAAATTTTTGGAATTTATTATATTTTTATTAAATGTCCGATAAATGAAAAATATATCGAAAATATTTCGATAAGTATTATATATCGATAAACAATATTAAAAATGATTAAAATAATCCATAGAATATTATCGATAGATTTAACACATATATTTTCTGAACTAAAAAAATAAATATATCGAAAATAATTTCGATAGGTTGTGTATATCGATTTTTAAATATTATTATCCATATTAGCATAAAAAAATGTCTAAATACGTAAAGTTATTAGTAAAAAAGTATTGATTGATTTACTTCATCGATTTTCTTAATTATTTATTTTTTCACAAATTTTTCGATAAATTAGAAATATATCGATAAACATTTCGATAAGTATGGTATATCGATTTCTAAAAAATGATATCCATAAATTTAATATATCAATTTTATGAATTATTCATTTCTTTCTAAAAAATTTCCAAAATATAAAAAATTTATCGATAAAAATAAGTTTTGTATATCGATTTTTTAATATAATTATCAAAGTTTTTATAGCATGATGCATATCGATAAAAGTGTTTAAATACATAAAATGATCGACAAAGAGCATCAATACATTTTAAACATCGATTTTTTTTAATATTTATTTTCTTCATATCCATCCATAAAAATTTCGACAAATAGTGTATATAAATTTCTAAATGCGATTATCCATATTTTTTATCACATATTGTCTTACAAACCTAACAATTTCATAAAGTTCTTAAAAGTAAGTGAGCATTCCGGAAAGTGTTTGGTGTTTTTAAAGGACCATTTTATAAAAAAAAATAAATAATGATATGAAATTAAATTAAATTAATCATCAATTAAATAAAATTAACCTCGAATTAATCTCGAATTAATTTAATTTAATTAGGAGTTAGCCAAAAGTACCAGAAAGTGTCCGAGAAGTCTTCAATTACTCATTCCATGACGAAATGACGTATTGATATTTTAAGAGAATCTATGTATTTGGATTTATTTTATTTTACAAATCTGTTAATTTTTTGTATCGCTTCTGAACCGGACCTTTCAAGTTTGTTAATTACTACTTTTATGGCAATGCAGCTATAGGAGGCTTACTCTTCGCAGTCTTTGGTACCTTTGCTTCATTAGTTTAGTACAAGTTGTAAACTCCAAAGCAAAGTAAAAAGTGTTTCAAGTATTTAATTGTAGTGCATTGAACGGCAATTAAAAATAATAATAGACCGCAATAGAAAGAGGAAAAATTAAATTTACCGCAACAGGTGTGCTCTATAGACAAGCTGGGTACTCTTTGTTGGCCGCTGAATTGCTTTGCTATTTATTTCTCTACTTCATTACCTTTAATTACGATGAATTAGAGGCGCACAGCAATCGCACGAAGCGCAAATGTTTACAGAACAAATGACGAACCAGGCGTGAAGAGAGAAACTAATGAAAAGTACAAGCAGAAAATGTAGACATCATTAAAGCATACAAAAAACAACAACAGCAACTACTCACCGCAGCGCCGACCGCTGAAAAACTAAATAAGCAACCGGCAGCTGACAGTGCGTATGAGTGACATTTAATTAAAAACCATCTTGCAACAGCAGAAATAGTACGAAATGTGGTTAGCTAATGAAATCAGCTCAATGCGCTTCCAGCGGGGAGCAGCATGCAGCTGACACTGCAATTTTGCATGAGTTTAGTGCTGTGGCAAGCAAAACTAAATAAACAACACGCGGCAATATTTGTGAATATATTTAAGCGTGTTTACAAACACCGCAGCGCTGTGTCGGCCGCTGCACTGGCGGATCAAGTAATTAGTTTGCGATTAGCGGCAATAATTGTTGGGTGAAAATTACGTGCCACGCGGGAGTGTGGCGCATAGTCATCAATGAGCAATCAATGGCGTGCGCCTCTCTAACGGCCAGTGGCGTTTTGCAGCGTGGACGTGGAGGCAGTGCCGTAAAATGAGCAGGACACGGCCACATTGTAAGGCCGGTAATTGATGTGGTTGCCACCAGCAATTTGCAACTAATTAAAGATGTGGCAATTGCATTTTTATTATGTGCGATCAGCGCTAATAACGGTTAATTGTGTAATGAAATTGATTTCGAAAGCGCTTAGAATAATTAAACTCGGTCAAATGGTTGGAAATAATGCGACTTATAGTTTAGCTAAACAGGTTTTCATTTTAATTTTGTTTTGCTGTTGAAATATAGCTTTAAAAATTTTGAAATTTGTTGGATTCTAGTTTTGTGAAATATTTCTTTTAACAAGCTTAATAGACAAGTTTTTCACTACTCATTGTGTGGCAAAAGAAATATAATGTTTAATGGAGCTTAGACGGTACCTTAAATACCATTCCTAACCTCTAAATTGCGATCTGAACTTATCGTCTTAAATCTATAGCCTAACTTCAGGCGTATTTTTCGTTTATCTAACTCGTTCAGATTTTGAAGAAAATTGCAAGTATTTAGCGCAGATTAAAATGGCATATAAAATATTAAAATCAAACTCTGGTTTCGGATGCATTCTTGACATATACAATAACTTGATTTCGATCGTTCAGTTTGTATGGCAGCTATATGTTATAGTGTTCCGATATCGGCAGTTCCGACAAATGAGCAGCCTCTTGAGGAGAAAATGATGTTTGCAAAATTTTAAATAATATCTTAAAAAGTGAGGGACTAGTTCGGATATATACTCACGGACAGAAAAACAGACAAACAGACGGACATGGCTAAATCAACTCAGCTCAACATACGGATCATTTATATATTTATTTAAAGGCTAATTGCTTTGCAAATCACCTAGAAAAGGTATTTCAATCCAATTTGCCAAAGAACAGCTTTAAGCTGTCAATCTTACCCAACACAGCTAAAGAGTCGCTCGAGCCTCTTATGACTTCACCTTCTGAAATAATTGGTATCATCAAGGAACTTAATCCAAAAAAGTCGCCGGAAAATGATAAAATTTCTCCAAAAATGTTAATTGAGTTAACAATTATTGCTGTAGAGGTGCTCTCTTTGCTCTTCAATGCAATTCTTAGTTTCGGATACTGTCCAATTTCATGGAAAAAGTCGCAGTTTGTCTTGATAGATAAACCTGGGAAAGACTTAACACAGCCGTCTTCATACAGACCATACTTTGAAAAAGTATTACTGTCAAAGATGTCTCCTTTCCTCCACGAAAATAATACATTACCAATGCATCAATTCGGATTTCGTGCGAAACATAGCACAATAGAGCAAGTTAATAGAATTACTAACGAGATAAGGAAAGCATTTGAGTACAGGGAGTACTGTTCAGCAATATTCCTAGATGTAGCTCAGGCTATTGATAAGGTGTGGCACGAAGGTCTTTTATATAAGATTAAAAAAATTCTGCCTTTAGAATTGTATAAAACCTTGGAGTCTTATTTAAAAAATAGAAAACTTATGGTAAAAGTGGGAGATTTCATATCTAATGAACGACAGATAAGGGCTGGGGTACCCCAGGGCAGTGTTTTAGGCCGAACATCATATATACAGCAGATCTTCCAACAGCTAATAATGTACTAACTTCAACTTTTGCGGACGACACAGCTATAGTGAGCCGTAACAAATGCCACATTAACGGAGCATTTAAGTTCTGTCGAGGAATGGCTAGCGAACTGGCGTATAAATGTAAATGAACAGAAGTGTAAGCACATTACATTTTCGCTAAGACCAAAGATGTGCCCGGCAGTAAAAATAAAAAATATTTTAGTACCCCAAGCGAACGAAGTAACATACCTTGGTATTCACCTAGATAGGAGGCTCACGTGGAGAAAACACGTATCTAGTAGAACAACATGTATGAAGATTAGAGCTGCAAATCTAAATTGGCTTTTAAATAAAAACTCCAAACTTAGCCTAGACAATTTGGATGTATGGCATTCAACTGTGGGGTACGACCTATGCAACTAATATTGATCTAATACAAAGGTCCCAATCAAAAATGCTTCGAACAATCACGTGTTCACTATGGTACATGCATAACAAAAATATCCATAAAGACCTTGGTATTCCTATGGTAAAAAAGAAGTAGAAGACAGCAGAATTAAATGTATATCTAAACTCCGAGATCACCCAAACCATTTGGCTAATGCTTTGGTACATTCCTGCGATCAAACACGCATTAAAAGAAGAGATATGCCTGCTTATTAAAGAGCAACCTATTACCAAAGCAGCTCAATCACTTGCTTGAGTGTGTCTAGTTTTTAAAAGCAGAAGCAATAAATAAAATAATTTTGAAAAAAAAAAAATGTATATACATACTAGAGGACCCGCTTACGTTTTACTGGGGCTGCTACATAGATAGTACTACTAATACCATCAATATGATTTCTATTAGTTAGATTATAAGTATTAGTTAAGGAATAATCGCATTTTGAGCATGAAGCAACAAATTGAATCAAAAAGCCTTTCGTGCGTTAAGAAAGAATTGTTTTTTGGGGTAAAAATACTATTGAATTTGGGCTGTGCATCAGTGAAATCAATCGAGTCCAATCGATTGTCAGCCTGGTGGACAGCATATTAAGAAACGGTTCTCAAGCGTGGAAAGACAAAAAAATCGGCTGGCAAGGTTATGGCATCAGTCTTTTAGGATGTCCATGGTATATTATTCATCGAATGATAAATGAGCCAGTTTTAATTCATTGCATTGTGTATTTGATTGCAGTTCTATTCTACCATTCCCAATATTTAGCAATTTTATTATTTTTCAGGAAGGATCAGTTTGAAATTGTACGCATATACATATGTATTCATCGTTCCCGTTTAAATATTGTATTGCTCTGTGCAATGCTTCGAAAAGATTTCTGTATATCTCAAATTTTTTATCAACACTTCAGTTATGCCGCTATTTTTTTATGCCAGACCTTTTGCAATTTTAAATTGCCTGTCAAGATACCCCCTCCAATAGTTAGCAGGTATGAAAAAAATGTTATAGCTACCCATAGATGTATGAATAACTCAATTTATTACTTAAGAACGAACAACTCTGTCCACAATATAAAAACTTGATCCACAGATGTCGCCTTTTACTTTGGCATCGTTTTCTTTAATGCACGTTTACGTCAATTTAAGGTTTGAATATTGGATACTGCGATGGTAGCGCCATCTATCGGTCAAACATTCCAAAATTAACAATTGATTAAAAATGAAAAAATAATTTAAAAAACATTCTCCAGTGGACCAAATTGTAAATCTAAACCATTCTCGAATCTCCTTGAACATACACACAAAATTTCATCAAAATCGGTCCATCCGTTTAGGAGCAGTTCAAATGCAAACACAATGTCAGAAGATTTATATATATAAAGATATATACTTTGTAGGGTCTCCAACGCTTCCTTCTGGGTGTTACAAACTTCGTGGCAAACTTAATATACCCTGTTCAGGATATAAAAATATAGAAAACTGATTAACGTACACTTACATTTACCCTTAATTGACTCAATTCGCAAATTTTTTACATCAAAATTAATTGAATCAATTACGGGTAATCTCACATTTTTACATTTTTTTTATAATCTCACATTTACCCTTAATTGATTCAGTAACTGTAATAGAACTACTAATTAAGGGGGCTACCTACCCTTACATTTATAATTAATTTACTGAATTAGCTAAATATCTACACTAGTGCTAATTGAGTCAGTAAAGTATTAATGGGAAAGCTAATTATGTAGACCGGACTTAAGTGAGTCAATTAAGGGTAAATGTGAGATATAGAGCTACTAAATAAGGGGGTCACATTTACAATTAATTAAGTCAATTGGAAAATTACACCACACTAGAGCTAATTAAGTGAATTAAAGGTAAAGAGTTAGAGCCTCATTAAATTAACAAACCTTTTAGATACCTACGTCTGAGTGCTTAGAATATGACTAGCCTTCAATCTTTATTTTAAAATTTCACCTTCTTACAAATAAACCCACATTGTCTTTAATATTTATGTCTATTATCTTAAGCAAAAATCTCAGTAGCACTAAGACAACTAAATTAAACTGCGCCTACTCACTTTCTTTATAATTAAATTAATTTTGGTAGCCTTTGTCCTTATATGACTATTACACAGTAAACTACAAAACTCTTAAATAAAATAACTAATTGCCAATTAATTATATTCTAACAGTTGCGGTTAAGCCTAATGTCTTTTCTGATTGCGGTTTTTCGCTGATACGGCAAGGAATTCTGCAGAGATTTGCTTAGACACAGCATGAAGGTAACAAAATCAGTAGTTTATTGCCACAGGCACAGCTAACTTTTGTAGTTCGAAGACTAACACTTTTACTGCATCGAGTTCATCGTCTTTTGAGCGGCCTTAGCCCCAAGTGCCCTCTTTGAAACTTCATTTTGGCTGCTTTTTCTACTCTACTTAACTTGAAAAGGTCGCCGCCTCACTCACTTCAAATAGCGCTGTATCGTTTTTATAATTAGAAGAATTTTCGGAGTGTTGAACAACAAACACATTGGGACCTTGTGTGCAATTATGCTGCTGGCAATGCGAAAAAAGAAAAGAAAAACCCTTAGAAAGTAAACCAATGCAAATTTACAAGCCGAAAATTAAACAAAAAATTCCAAAACTAACTGAATACATACACACATACACACATGTATGTAGACATATACTATATAATTGAGCTAGGGCATTCAATTTCTCGCCGCACGAAGCCTTGACTGAGTGCCCGCCAACTGTTGGCTTTTGCTGAGCATTTTCCTGCTTTTTTAGTTATTTTTTAAATTTTCTTTTCTGCTCTTTTTTTCTATTCTCTTCACTTAAATATTTCCACTTGTCGGCTATGCGCATTTCGTAGTCTTTTTTCTTTCTTTCCACGCTGCGCCTTTGCGCTTTGCTTTCACATTTCACATTTCCGCTTTTCTAATTCCCTTTAATGCCCTCGCATTGTGGTTGGCATTTTATGGCTCTGCTTTGGACTGAAGCATGCGTGCGTCGCCAACCAAGTTGGTCGCTAAGGCTTCCAGCGATATGGTCAGTTGAGGAAATTTTTTTATTAGATTATATTTCACCACTAAAAGCGAATGTGAACGTAAGCGGAGAGTTGGTGAAGTTGAGAGGCGAGTCTATAATATTATTTTAGCTTTCGTAGTTGTCACATTCATTGTGGGTCATTTGCGCCCGCCTCAAGCGTATGTGATGTACATAGCAATTTCTTCATAATTATGTGTGTGCATGTAGTTGTTGGTGGAAATGTCATCACTAAGCAGAGTCATTTTTGGACGAGCTTGCTGGCTCAAATGTTTTGATTCACACA
Source organism: Bactrocera dorsalis (assembly GCF_023373825.1). Taxonomy (NCBI): domain Eukaryota; kingdom Metazoa; phylum Arthropoda; class Insecta; order Diptera; family Tephritidae; genus Bactrocera; species Bactrocera dorsalis. The sequence goes on from NC_064306.1 coordinate 66,160,842, forward strand.
CTCAACAGTTTGGCTGCCAGCTTGCCTTTTGCCATTAGACGTCTAATAAGTTCATTTCAAGTACACTGTGAGAAAAATTTCTAATGACTGCTTTAGTATTCACTTTTTGGGGTGTGCGACTTTGCTAAAAAATTTTTAATTTGCGCCTGGATGTAGGCAACATTTTTAAATTTTATTTTTAGATGACTAATAAATTTATTTTAGGTACGCTGTGAGAAAAATTACTAGTGGCGCCTTTAATATTCACTTTTTTGGGTGTGCGACTTTGCTAAACAAATTTTATTTTTCGCCTGGATGTAGGCAATATTTTTTAAATTTAGTTTTAGATGTTTATTAAGTTCATTTAAAGTACACTGTGAGAAAAATTACTAATGTCTTCTTTAATATTCACTTTTTTAAGTGTGCGACTTGGCTTAAAAAAATTTTAATTTTGCTCCTCGATGTAGGCAATACTTCGTTACCATATTTTTAGACGTCTAATAAGATTATTTTGAGTACACTGTAAAAAAAATAACTATTGACTGCATTACTATTCCATTTTCGTAGTGTCAATCTTTGCTAAAAATTAGAATTTTGCGCCAGGATGTAGGCACTATTTTTTAAATTAATTCTTAGCCATCTAATAACTTTACTTTGTGTACACTATTAAAATAATTACTAATGACTGCTTTAATTTCTACTTATCGGGGTGAGCGACTTTGATAAAAATTTTAATAGTGCGCCTGGATGTAGGCAAAATTTTTTATTTTTATTTTTAGGCGTCTAATAAGTTTTTTTGGGTACACTGTGAGAAAAATTACTAATTATTCACTTTTTTGGTTGTGCGACTTTGCTAAAAAATTGAATTTGCTAAATAAATTTTAATATTGCGCCTGAATGTAGGCAACATATTTAAAATATATTTCTTCTTTTGCAGCTTTTCAGAACATTTTCATAAGACGTTGTATTCCAGCAAATCATAGCTGGAGTAGATTGTAGACTGCAAAAATTTAAGTCTTTGCTCACACATCTAAATATTGTACGTAATCATATCACTTCCATTAATCTCAAACCTAATGTTTTGCAAGAATTAAGTACTTTTTGAAGTGGCTGACCAACGTCTCCTAATTTCTAAAAATAACAAAAGAGCATAAGCATTCAAATCATTGTCTTGTCCATTAACTTGTTCTCAATTTGTTTTCTGTTGTGGTCATGTCTCCTTAACTAGCAAGTGCTTGTTGAAGAGCAATGCAAAGAAACTTTCTTGGCGAGTAATGAACGCAGGAAAATAAGAATTAGTTAAGCACTTCAGCAATTTTGCCCCACTTTGAGAAATGTCTACGGCAAACAACCATACAACCGCATCCAATGAATTTCGCAAGAGTTTTAATTAAAGTTTATTATCAACTTTTTTGCCCAGGAACTTTCTTGTGTTGGCATCAATCTGCTGGGCGCGTGAAGTACTTGAAATGTTTGCCACTTGCAATGTGGGTATGTTTGTGACTATATATGTAGGTGGGTATATGAGTGTGCATCTGTAGTGTTATTAAAGTAAATCGAGGGATTTATAGAGGGAGAACTTTGTGCGGGAATGTTGAGAAGAGCAGCAATTGGTTATGATGGCAGAACATGCATTTTTACCGAATAAACATATTATTTGGAAAAATGGTTCAGAAAAATACAAGCGCCTGAAAGTAGTTCTTAAACATTTAGGTCTTAAAAAATTTTGAAATATTTTATTGCCTACATCTAGGATAAAGTTGTACAAATAAATCTTCTTACTTCAAATACTAAGCTTAAAATAAGACCAAAAGTAGGATGAAGTAGCCTCTTCAACCGGCAAGACAAACTCAATACCTCAATTTTTGTATTGTGTAAATGAGTCGGATTTTATAATAGCATTGCATGATCTAGATATGATGATAAAACTTTATTTGCAAGGCTCTCATAGATGTGATATCCTTTTAAGAATAGATCACATTAGGTTAGGTAAGATTATGTTAGGTTACGTTAGCCGTTTTCTCGGTGTCTGGATAGTTTCCATCTGTCAGTTAAATTTTGGTTATCTTAACCGTTTTTTCTTTCGGTAAAGAACCTTTTTGATAACCAGTACTTATATCAGAGGGAACCTTGGTCTGATATGCACAGCCCTTTGTGAAGCCAAACGAAGCTAAGTTCTTCGATGTCAAAAAGACTCTTGTAGTTGAACATCATCATTTTCTTCCAAGATCCCTAGATGTATACCGTTTTACCCTGATTCGAAATGACCTAGCGACTGCACAGCTGCTGGTAGTTAACCAACGCTTGCTGATTTGTTCTGAGGCCCAAAAATCTGGTAAAGAGCCATAGGAAGCCAAAGAAGCTAATACGCGTACCCGAATGAGCTGATTTTCCAATCAAGCACATCAGCCTTACAGTTTCCTGCAATACCGCTGTAGCCAAGCGCTCAAACCAGTTCAATCGAAAAATAACTCGATGCTAGATATAAGGATATAAATATACTCGCACTAGTTTTGAGCGCGCAGTCAACGGATTCAAAGCTAGTGCCATGGGAGTGGATAGTCAGCACTTTGAAAGAGGCTGGGCTCCGGTGCAATAGATCCACTTGTACCTTTATGGCAGCCACCTTCATTTGAAAAAAACGCTGGAGTGGTCAGGAAGCCTTAAACTGAAACTGGTTTGATGCTCCCAACAATGTAATCCTCCACTAACTCTCCTCGCAACCTCTGAATCATTCACTAAAAAGTTCGCCGCCTCTCTCTTCCATGCATCTTTAGAAGATAAGTGAACAGAGACGCGACATCCAGAGCTGGATTCAGTGACTTGGTAATCCAAGTACTTTGGCATGATACAAAGTGTACTATAATTTTTAAGTGCACAGGCTCGCAGTAATCTTAGTACCAAAACTCTCTGAGACTGAGTGCAGATTTCGTGGCCATTAGTTTTACGGCTTTGTTCACCGGTGCTACGCTATGCAACAAAACATTTAGTGTCATAGTTTGTGTGGTTCGTAATGATCTATAGTTACTGATGACAGCAGCCTGTTGAATACTTGAATATTTTTTTCGCAAATGTAGTTTTTCCAGCGCCTTCCACCCAATTTGTGGCTTAAGTATGGTAGAGCTAAAGAACTATCTTTGGTGGGAGTATTTACCAATGTTTTCTCTTGCAGGAATACAGGGAAAGTGATGTTTTCCTTGATTTTTCCTTGATGTTGGGTTTTCATAAGAGCTTCCTGCCTTGGGTGAACCCTAAAGAGTTAACTTTGTCGGCAGGTCGAAAATGAGTTCCATCTACTGATGGTGGATATGTCTTCGGTATTTTGTATTTTCTAGTGAAGAAAACCAGTTATTAGGCTTTATATTGAGGTCAATTTTAGTAGCGCAATTGCTTGCGATACTAAGGTAAACCCTGATTTACAGGCTTCATCACGTAAACTTTAAAGAAGCTGAAGCCCATTTGGTATCTTTTGTTTTGAAAATTTTGGCAAAGGGGTTTTTGGCAACTTTTTGCGTCGGTGAAAACAGTCCTGAAGTAAGTTAAGACATAAACTATTGTAGTTGTATACTATATACTGAAAACGTGGCCTACATTTGGGCGCACATTTAACTTATCAAAGTCACACTCCCATAAGAAAAAATAATAATTTAAATACTTTCCAATTAAATATTTTTCCATTAAAAATTGTTTTCTTTTTTCTAAGCACTAACTTTTGTTTTATTAATTATTTTTCTCTTACCATTTTTGTATTTTCAGTGTTAATTGAAGACAAAAATTAAGAAATTTCTCATATTAACACTCAGGCTGTTTGGAATTTCGGTAAGTAATCGAGAAAAATTTTTGTTTTTTTATTTTGTACAGTTATGCTGCATAAACATAGATCATCATTAGGCGAAAATAAGCGAAGTGCTGCGCCGAATAAGCTTTAATGAAAGCGATTTGCATATTTTTCGGCGCCAAAGCGGCCGAGCGCCTTTCACCCAGCGTGGCGTCGCTGCGGCGAACAACAAACAACAAGTTTTAATGGAAGCAACGCGTATAAGACATTTGAATACGCACATGCACGGAGACACACACAAATGCAGACATACATATATAAATACATATTTCTATACACACATACACACACATACGCATACATTTCTGCTGGCAAGGCCATAATTTAATGAGTTCGCCTTCCATGGCCATTTTTTGGACAAAAGCACGCAGCAAAAGGTGATGTCTTCGCAATTCTTGTAATTGTTGTTATTGCTGTTGTTTGTGTGCTATAATGCACTCACATGAGCATAAACTCAACTTAAATAAATAATTTGATTCGTTTTGTAACGGAATTGCACTGTAAGTGCTGCGTCAACATTAAAGTGCAACAACGCCGTTAGCTGGGCGTCAGGGGCGTGGCTGAGTGCGGGCAGCAGTGGCAATAAAGAAGAGTCGAGGCGTTGCATTTGCTAGAGTAATGCAATAATCTTGGCTCCAGACGTTAATGCAGACGCAAATATGTGACCCCATAAACACACATACCCACACATGCACATATACACAAAGAAACACACACACACAGTTGCCTTGGCGCATTACGCATTTTATTGCCGCCTACATTTCGCTCTTCCCTTCCATCAGCAGCCAAGCATATTAGCGTCTCATTGCAGCAGCGTCTTGGCGACACTCGCACGCGCCAATAACTTCTAATACATGTTTGTATGTATGTTTGTGTCTGTGTATGTGTGCCACTGAATTACTTGCGTCTGCGGTCTCTGTGTGTGTGCGCGTGTAAGTGTTTGTGTTGCGTAAAACCGCATAATGCTGTGCCAGCAAACCATTAAAGCGCCAACAAAACACAAACAAGCACATGCGTGTACGTGTACGTGTGCCGCTAACCAATGTTGTTGATTACGTATACGCACTGTTGCACTCTATTCCATACTTTATGCATGTCGCTGCATTAACGGCTCTAAAGTTGTTATTGTACGCATGTGTGCGTGTACTATTTACGCTCTCGTCTGCGCTACTTTGCTTCTATGCCAATAACTGTTTATGTATGCATGAGTTGTTGGTGGCGTGTTGCCGTAAGCCAGGACAATTGACGGCTGCCACAATTTGGTGACACGCCGCATACTCAACGCTTGCTTGCAGCATTAGTTTGGTGCTCTGTTTGAAGTGTTGTTGTTTAATAGAAGTGGTGCAGAGTGTAAACATTATGTATGTATATGAAGCTATGTACATATGTACATATATTGATTGGATCTGGTATTTACACCTAATCGGAAGATAAACATTTAGATGGTCATACAAAAAATTTTAGTTAGAAATATTTATTTCTGCTACCGTATGATAAATAATTTCAAAAATCTTACCGTTGAAAAAAAATGTAATAGAGTTGCCATCTGTTTTTTTAATTAAGGAATTAAATGTTATTAATTATTGATATTTAACTAAAGCGTATTGATTAAGAACATAAAAAATATTATAACAGGGTTGCCAGATGTTTAAAAATTCTAAATTGTTAAATTTTTTTTATTATAAATTAGGTATAATGTAGTTACCACATTACAGATATTTAACTAAAGTGTATTGAATAAGATCATAATAATATTATAGCAGGGTTGCCAGATATTTAAACATTTTTAATTGTTAAAATTTTTCTAAAACTATTTAAGTAATAGGATGCAGTTACCACATTACGGAAATTTAACCAAAGTGTATTGTTTATAAATATATTGTAACAGTGTTGCCAGATATTTCAAAATACTAAATTGCTAAAACTTCTTCATTACTTTTTCACAATTTGGCTATGCAACATAATGAGCTAAAACATTCAGCAAGCTTAATTTTTCAAGAGTTGCCACCTTTTCCTTTTTTTAGTAAAATTGACAACACAATTTCTACAAATAAATTACCAAATTACAATCATTAGAATCAACACAAGTGACTTAAACTAAAAAAATGGGAAGCGTTGCCACCTGAATAAAAATAAAAAATTATAAAAAAAATTCAAAAAATTTTAGAGTGAATCTGTGCACTATAATTGGCTTCCGATTGGTTAAGATTATTGACTAAGATTATAAAAATATCATTACAGGGTTGCCACATGTTTGAAAATACGCAATTGCTAAAATTTTTTCAACAAATTTTTACAGTTTGACAAGGCATCATATTGAGCTAAAAAGTTCTGCCAGTAGTAGTTTTTCAAGGGTTGCCACATTTCCTTTTTTTAGGAAAAGATAATGACACTATTTCTACAAATAAATTACGATATAACCATCGTTATAATCAACCTCAGAGGCTTAAAGTAAAAAAAATTGTTAGCGTTGCCACCTGGATGAAAATAAAAATTTAATAAAATTGCTCAAAAAATGTTACAATGAATTTTAAATTGGCTTCAAAACTTCTGTGTGAAATGAAATTGATAAGTGTTGCCAGATTTTTAGAAAAACAAATCAACCAAGGTGAACCTAGGTTAAATTATACACAATTTTCCGATGCTAAAAATCGATTAGAGAGTAAAAACGTAAAAATTTTCCTTATAGTTTTATTTATTACATATGAATTTTTGTAAAATGTTTGAATTTTATTAACTTTTTAAAACTATAAGATACCCCTTAAATCTAAACTAACTAACCAATCAAAGATAAACAAAAATGCCAATCGATCACATATTGACCAAGCAACCTGAGAGTAATATGACAATTGCGTTTGGTTGAGTTTCGCAAGGCAGCGGAGTCCGATGTCGACCAAAAATTGCTTGAAGAAGATCCACATTGCACGAGCTAGTATAAATATAAACGCAACATAAGAATTTTCGTAATTCTTAATTATAATCGAAATCGGCAGTCTAAAAATTCGATGATTTTCTTTAACATACTTGATAGAGATTAGGTACAAATGTGTATATGTATAAATAACACACTTAGGTATTATTTACAATTATCGGAAAATATCGATAGTTGAAAAAATTAAAATATCGATAATAATATTTTAGGTCAATAAATTGTCGACAAAAATCGATAAATTAACTATCGATAATTGTAATGAAAAGTATGGATAAATACCTTTTAAAATAAAAAAAATATGGATAATAATAAATTATCGAAAAAATAATTATCGATAATCGCAAAGAAAAATGTCGATACAGATAAAGTGATAACTAAAACATGAACTTTTCTTGTTATTTATATTTGAACCACCACCCTTCAAAATATTTTGCGCGTATAAGTTCAAGCGTAATCGATAATTTCGGATAAACAATCGGTTGTTATACACGCTAACATATTTGATAAGCTTTTAAAATACAAAGCAAAAATACAAATACAAACACACTTAGAGGTTATAAAGAAATTAACATAATATATCGATAAAAATACCGTTACCGATAAACGTCAAATAATTAATAAAAAGTATCGAAATTGACATTGCTAATTAAAAGCGCGAAATTATAGAAGGAAAATATAGATAATAACATTTTTTATCTATAAAGTATCGATAAATATCTAGAAAGTATCGATACAAATATTTTTTCTAAAATTTCACGCATTTATTTAGCGATGTGTTTTTCGATACTATTTTTAATAATATTTTCCGTGTACAATGTATCGATAAATGTTTAAAAAATATCGATAATAAATTTTTTCTCTAATTTAACACTTTTTAATAATGATGTCTTTTTCGACATTATTTTTCCCAGTAATTTGACATTTTTGATGACATTTGACACGATTTTTTTATCGATTATCACACCGAAAAATATCGATAAAGACATCGTTAATTAATAGCTTAAAATTATGGTGAACCAATCGGTAATGATAACGTTAAGTAATTATTTACAAAAAAAAGAAAAAAAAAACCGAAATTACAGAAAAAAATCGATAGTTATAACACTATATGCTGATTTCTATATTTTATTATTTCAACCATCACCTTTTTTTATATATATGATATTTTATTGCGTGTATGTAAGGTATTATATACATATGTATGTATTTACTCATTCATATAATGTATGTATGTATGTAATTATGAGTATATATGTATATGCATGTAATCATTTACTTCACTCACGCCTCACAGCTGCCACAAGTCGTGCTTTCCGGATCCGTAGAACTAACACCAGCATTCTTGCCATACGGCGACTTATCATTCACCTCCAAAACATGTGTGCCTCTTAGGTCATGTGGCACAGCGTAGCCCATCGGATAAGCTTTGCCTTTACATTTGCCCGCCTGCAGACTTCTCAAAGAGTCACAACGCTTGGCCAGAAAATTATCCGCATTGTTGGGATAAACCGACTCCGCGTAGTAGGAGACAGCACGACTGTGTGAACAAGTTATACTGAAGCAACCTTCCTGCAAGACAGAATGGCCACCCACGAAGAAGTCCACACTGCCGGTGGCCTTCGACTGACCGAGGACGCCGGGATCCGTGTGTATGATGTCGACAAAGTCGGCGTCACTTGCCGACAGCGTTGGTAGTGTCTCATCGTTGTTGAAACACGGTAAAGCTGGATCCAAACCGGTGACATAGGGTAGGCTTTCTTTCGACAAAACCCGGTAGTGACGCGCCGCTGAACTCATTATTTGTGCGCCCAAACTGTGACCAATTAAATGCAAGTCCGCGATGTTTATGAGCGAAGCCAGTCGCAGCAGCGCCTCAGCCACGTATTTGCCAATGACGTCGGTGTTCTGCGCTGACCACGGATACAAAGTCTTCATGTAATCGCCAAAATCTAAAGCCTGTGTGCAAATAAAAGTGAAATTTGAAAATTATGCAACAACAAAAATAACAATTCATTCATTACTATGTAATTGGCATCACCACGACAGTTGTACGCCTTGGTCAGCCTATCCTGCTGGCTACCGTTCACGGTTGTCGTCCAACCGGTGGCAAATATAACTGTCGGCTTCGCGCGGTCGAAGCTCTCATCGGCCGCCAAACCGCTGGCGTTCACAAGTGAATACGAGCGCCTATCACAAGCGGTGCGCAACTGAAATTTAATATCTCCGAGTACCGGCGCATATTTCTCCGGCGTTTTGGCGCGACCCTGACTAATAACCGCCGAACCTGAGCAAATCAAGCAACAAATAACAACTTAGGCAAATCATTCAGCGGCATACCAAAAATTATTACTCACAAATTGAATTGGCTATGCTGGAGGCGATTTGAAGTGGCAGACCCACCACTATATTCTCTATACTTTTGAAAACGTTGTCCGGAGACGGTGGGCCAGGTTCACTAGCGATTATACCCTTGGCAATTTGATCCACGGAATGCAGTAGATCGAAAATTGTGCCATTTGACGCGACACTGGCGCCTACAGTTGCCAACAGCAGGTAAATAGTGTGAAATTTCATTTCGTCTGTGCGCGGCGAATCAAATACGAATTGTAGCTTTCGGCGAATAACTGTTTACACTGCACCGCAGTTTTGCCAGAATGTGGCTCTGCTATTTATATGCCAGTGCAGTTCTCGCTCCCATCTTAATTAGGCATAATTACATTAGCTTATCATATGCGGTTTTCCGTTGGTTCGATTTGCATGAGACAAACTTGTTAGGTGTGCCTCAAATTGCAGTGCACGGTGAAGCAAAACAATGTGATAACGGTGAAAAATAGTTAATTTTTTTTTATAGTTTAATATAAAAGAAAAGATGTCAATCCCGAAAAAACGGGATCCCGAATTTTTTTCGGGATTTTCAGTTTTTTTAATGTGATAACGGTGAAAAATAGTAAATTTTCTTCTTATAGTTAAATACACAAAAAAATGCCAATCCCGAAAAACAGAATCCCGAATTTTTTCGGTATTTTAATTTTTTTGTTAAATAAGATAAGGGTGAAAAATTATAAATTTGGTTTTTGTATTTAAATATACAAAAAAGATGTCCTTCCTGAAAAAACAGGATCCCGAACTTCGGGATTATTTTATTTTTTTAATGCAATAACAGCGAAAAATTGTGAATTTTGTTTTTATAGTTAAATATAAAATGTAAAGTGGCAATCCCGAAAAAACGGGATCCCGAATTTTTTTTCGGAATTTTGATTTTGTTTTTTTAATGAAATCTTGTCACTGGAATATTGTTTTTTAGCCATGGTGTCACAAATATTTATGCTCTTGACACCTAAATTGTGGATAAGTAAAATGATTGTTATATGGTGGCAACGCTAAGCCATATTGATATGTACTAATTTACTTTTATTATAAGTAAGCATGACAAATGATTTTTTAAATAAGGGCAATTTTTCTGATTAATCATCATTTATTATAAGGTTGCCAATGTATTAAAAACAGATTGCAGTGAACAGTGGTGCAAAACAAAGTGATAACGGTGAAAGATAGTGCATTTTGATTTTGTAGTTAAATATACAAAAAAAGATGCCAATCCCGAAAAAACGGGATCCCGATTTTTTTCGGGATTTTGATTATTTAATGTGGTTACGGTGAAAAATAGTGATTTTTTTTAAATTTACAAAAAAACAAAGATGCTAATCCCGAAATTTTTTTCGGGATTTTGGGTTGCCAATGACTTTAAATACACAGCCGATATATTTTTATAACTATATTTTAAACTTTACACCGAAAAGCTTTAATATTCGACGTTTTTGTTGGCTGTCGTTGCACAGTGGCAAATAATAAATTGTTGGTTAAAAAAAAATCGTCATTTGTTGACTGTCCATGACACTATAATAAGGGACATATTTTGTCAAAGAAAATAGGTATATTTAACTATGTACTATATACATATAACATATATTTAAATGTATATGACATCTAAAATGACGTACACTCAAATCACAATGACAAATTATTTGACATGTCTATAATATGTTGTCAAAATAATATTTTGTCTTCTGGACTCTGACGGTCATAATGTCATATTGTTTGACACTTCACAGTAAATTCGCTAAAGAATAGTTTTTTTTTGCTGCGCCCTTAGAGTCATAGTATCATATTGCCTGACACAATACTGACATGTCGTCAAAAAAAATTACAGAATTTTCAAATAAAATAATAATATATTTTTGTCATAAAAAGGTCATTGTAACCATGCAGATAAAGAATGAAATTAAGCTACATTTATTTCCTATGTTTATCTTGAGATAATATTTTTGCAAATACTGCGAAAACTGTTTAATCACTCTGTGTCATTATCTAAATAATGACAGTTACTTACATTAGATAATAACACAGAGTGAAGCTTCAAGTTAATGACTGTTCCACTTCCTAGTGCAATTAGGGATTATAACGGCTTAAGCAACGTACATTGGTCCAAAGTCCTCACCCGCACATTCATTTTTACGTTGACACTGTGGAAACAGAAAAACTGACACACAAATTATAAAAATATATGAAAATTTGTACGAATGTCTATCCTTATCTAGAGTAGATAACATATATTTGTTGTAAGTGTTAATTCTCAAATACGTTTTTTGACAAAATCGAAAAGATTTGATCGTGTTGATATCAAAAGCTCTGCCACAACTCATCAGTCCTCTAAGATTTTTCTTATCACCGAAGATAACTGGTTTTCAAACAACATTAACTTCCTTGAAAGAGAATATCTGTACTTTTTAGTATAAAAAATATTTTCCATAAAAAGAAACAGATACTGGAAAAATTAAAATTTCTTTCGAAATAACTAGAATGGCATAGTGAAGAATAGTATATATAATATATTTCGTTTATAGGAGTAAATAATTATAGCAAATAAGTATAGTGAATAAGTATATCATACATGTAAGTACAGCAAAATACTGCAATTTCAAGCAATTTCCTCTTCCGTTACTTCGCAAATACCACAAGTGGTGGTTTGCGGATCCATGTACTCCTCAGTTGCATTTTGTCCATACGGTCTCTCCTCATTTACCTCCAGGATGAACCTACCCTTTATATCGTGTGGTACTGCTAAGCCCATTGGATATTCATCACCGTTACACCTACCCGTATTCAGCCTATACAGTGAACTACAACGCCTTGCAAGAAAATTCCGCTCATTATTTGGATAGACCGATTCTATATAGTAGTTAATCGCGATTTCGTGAGAACACCTCAAAGTTGTGCACGGCACTTGTGTAGGAAATAAGCCACCCACATAGAAAGTAGCATCACCGCTCGCAGCAAATTGTCCCGCAATTCCAGGTGTCGTGATTATGGTGTCAACAAACTCGGCATCGCTGGCTGAAATAATAGTTAACACCTCTCCCTCGTTAAAACAGGGTGAGGCGGGATCCAGACCCGTCACATGCGGTAGTTGGTTGCCTGTGAGATCAGTGTAGTGCCGGGCGGCTGCTGCCATTATTTGTGCGCCCAAACTGTGGCCGATTATATGCAATTTTTCGATGTCTATAATCTGACTCAGACTTTGTATGCCCTCAGCGAGATATTCACCTATGGTATCGGTGTTTTGTGCGGCCCAAACATAAAGCGTTGTCAAATATCCACCGGAGTCTAGCACCTGTGTTGAGAAATAGTTTATATATTATAGTTTGCTATATCAAATCGAAAAGAGTTAATCATTTCTCAACATTACCAGAAAATTAGTATCACCGCGACAACTAAATGCCTGCGCCAATTCCCCGGTTGCAGGGAAGTTCACAGTTGACAGGAAACCAGTCGAAAAAATTACTGTTTTCCTTTCGGGATCAAAGTCTGGATCTTCAGCTATCTCCAATATATTATCGATGGCATATTCACGTCCTCCGCAAGAGGTGCGTAGTTGTAGTTTAATGTCTTCCCTTCTCGGTACATACTGGTCTGGTGTTTGATCTCTGCCCTGCGCTAGCACCGTCGAGCCTGAAAGTTTCTCATTAGACTACAACTCTGCAACCACAAATGTGTTGACATATTTCATACTCACAAACTGAATTTAATATCCCCGACGCTATCTGAAATGGCACACCCGTAATTAGGTTTTCTACGACCCTGAAGAAGTATTCAGCCTGATACATATCCTGTCCACTTTCCCTTAAGGCTGCTATAATTTCAGAGACCGAGTAAATGTAGTTCTGCACTATAGCGATTTGAGTAGCACCGCTCTCGAATAAAGCCAGAAATGAAAGGAAGTAGAAGAGCTTCATTGTGTCCAAATTGTGTGAAGTAACGGTTTCACTTGTCAGCGCACAATTGAATTTTGGATTTTCCTAAGATCCAACTCTTATTTATACGAAAATTGCTCGGAAGTTGTATTCCAATTTGTAATTTTAACAAGCTCATAAAGAATAATTAATTGTTTCGGCGAATTTCAAGCCTTTGAAGTATGCCAATTTATTTTAAATGCGCAGTTACTTTATCTGAAATAACGGTGGTTCGAAATTTCCGTGGTTTTTCATTGTATCACGCTCTATATCAAAGTATACGAATTTGTGTCAAATCGTTTGAGTTCTCCATTCTAACCGAATTTTCGGAAAACTAAATATTATCCTTTTTTTAATAAATTTAAATTCCTTTAGTTTCATCATATATTGTATATAGGGCTGGATCTGTTCTCTAATTTTGACAAAAAAGACATGTTACGAGCTGTTAGAAAGTTAAGATGAAAGGAAAAGTGGAAAATATAGCGAGATGTTTACCAAGTCAAGGGCATACAATGTTAAGTGTCTGAATGATAGAACCTCTGAATGCCTCGAGATATTTTATAACGAACGCTTTTAGGGTAAAACACTTTTACAATGTCTAACAGTAATGATAGAGAAAGCATTAAGTGAACGTTTTTCCTTATTTAGTAGTGACTAGCTATCCATTCTAATGGTTCATCGCCTTTTGATTTGTTGTTTATTCTAAAGTGAAAGAATAGATTCAGAATTAAAAATTTTTATGTATGAGAAGTAGGCATAGTTGTTATCCAATTTCGTTTCATATGATAGAAATGTTTAAGAGACCTCGCAAACTAAATTTGATTAAAATTGGTGAAGTAGTTTCTGAGATCGGTTAAGAATCTGAAATCTTTGAAAAATCGAACAAAGACACTTTACTGACAGTTTGCCAAAATGAGTTCTATAAAATTTTCTAATAAAATTCGATTTGCAATAAGAACAGATTAGTACAAAAAAAGAAGAGTTAAAATGACATTAAAATAGATGAGCAACAACACAGAAATTGTTAAGTTAAAAACAACTCAATCAACTTGTTTGTTCAGTTTGAGTTAATATTTTTGCAAATTTTGTAAAACAACTGATTGAATAATGTTACTGATTTCGGACATTCCACAAAGTGAAGCTTCAAATTAATGACTGTTTTGCTTTCTAATGTTATTAGAAACTATTTCAGTTTATGTAATAACCTGTTAAATGACATTACGTTGAAGTGTCTATTCAAGAAAACAATATATATATATAAGTATATAACAAGTAAGGAAGGACTAAGTTCGGCTGTAACCATACGTTTTATACTCTTGCAACTCGCAAGTATCAAAGCCGGGGACTTATCTTCTATTGTTGGTGAAACTTCATTTTCAAAAAATGTTAGAATAGAATTCAGCCCTGATTATATGATAAAATTACAAGAAAATTAGAATCAAATTTGGTATCTTCTTCGCTTATATTGAAGATCAGAGACTGACTTAGTTTTATAACTACATTTTACTTCCAGACAGCGAAAATTATTTTAAAATCAATCTCAAATAACATATGTGTAATATAAACTCCAAAGAAGGTACTGAAGTTATTACATTAAGTAGATGTGGAAAACTTCAACCAAAAGATCGGAATTCATTATTTTGGTTAGTCGAAGAAATCTTTGCATATTGTGTCTTAACATATAGTGTTGCAAAGGAAGATCTTAAGCTTCATTTAACAAAACAAAAATTCGAAAAGTGGATAAAATACGACAACAATGTGTAAAAAGGATCATGGTCCAAGCTTGGTGAAGCTCAACAAATGCTCGTAAAGCCAGGATTGACGCCTTGTAAGGTTATGCTGAGTGTTTGGTGGAATTGGAAAAGATTTATTCGCTATGAGCTGCTCCACCCTGGTCAACCGATTGAATTGATTGATTGAAAACGCCAAAACTAATCAACAGAAAGGGCTTCGTCTTCCTTCAAGATAACGCTAAATCACACACATCTTTAATGACTCGGCAAAAGCTGGGAGAGCACCATAGGACTACCATTTGTTTGTTTCGGTCAATGCAGAACTCCCTTAATGGAGTAAAGTTGTCTTCAAGAGAAGCCTTTGAAAATTACTTGCCGCAGTTTTTCGTCGAGAAACCAGAAAAGTTTTATACTGATGAAATAATGTCTCTAGCGGAAAAATGGCAAAAAGTGGTCGACCAAAACCTCATAATAAATATAAAAAAAAAATTAGTTGAAGTTTGATTTCAAATACGAAAAGACTTTTTCGACTACCCAATATTAGGGATATGAGGTTTAGACCAAGCTCTAAACTAATTCCATTTATATTCAGTGGTAAACCACATAATTTCTAAGAAAACTTATCCATTCAATTTCGTTAAAATGGAACACATTTCGACCAAATGGTTTAAATACAGGAGGGAAGATGGTAACCACTATATTGGGTATATTGAGGGGAAAGAAAGAGATGGGCTGATTGCACCTCGCTCTGGTATGCTTGAAAAAGTATTTTGAATATTTTTTATTTGTAATATTAAGGAGGACTCATTTCGACGTACCATACTTCTTTAAAGAAAAAACAGTGAAATTTTCAAATTTAAAGGAAAATGTTTATTATCATTCGAAAGAACATTCTTTGATATTTATTTTTTGAAGATTATCTCTTTTAAATGTTGGTCGCGGCTACGTCTTAGATGATCCATCCGTTGAGTCCAATTTCAGATGACTCGTTATAGGATTTCGACTGATAACTGACGAATGACACGGGTAATGCTCTGCTCTAGGGTCAGAATCGAAGCAGGATTGTCCCATAGGCTTTTTAGAATTTACATTTCCCCACAGGAAAAAGTCTAACGGTGTGATATCACACGATTTGTTGGTTGTTCAGACGTAAGTCTTTCCATGATGCCAAACAATACTGAACAAATATCATCACAGATTGACAAGACTAATGCGTGATCTGTCAAAAAAAAGCTATTGAAAATAGAAACTCTACTTGGATCAAACCAACATTAGCCCTGGCGTTCTCATATCATATCGGGCGTAAAATAGTATATCTTTAACCTATCTAGATATTAATTTATCGCAAATTTAGTAGTCTTCAACATTACTTTTATGTGAGGAGTAAACGAGGTTTTCATTAGATTTCTCCGATTTTCACACTTGCGTATTGGCTGTTAAAAAAATTCGTGCAGAGAGATTTAACTTTAATGGTTACAAAGATATACACATTAAATCTACTGGTTAATTCTGTTTTTATTTTTTTTAGCTCTGAGGTGGCTACAGTAAGGGCTAGTAACACAAAGATTTAGCAGTAGTTGGCATTACTAAAATGGAATTTTATTGACGAGTAGAATATTTATATATAGATATTCCTTTATATAGTATATTTGATTAGATATTTAATTTATAGAGTTGATTAACACAAGTATAGATAAATTGATTATGAAAGTACTATAATCCTTAATAACCAATATACCTATACTTATGTTACTTCATTATATAATTCATTTATAGGAATAAAGAAGAATAGTTATATTGATTATTGAAATAATATAAGGTAAATTCAAATACTGTCTTCTTCCGAGACCTCGCAAAGGCCACAAGTAGTGGTTTCCGGATCCATATAGTCCTCAGTTGCATTTTTGCCATACGGTCTCTCCTCATTCACCTCCAGGATATACCTACCCTTTAAGTCGTGTGGTACTGCTAGGCCCATTGGATATTCATCACCGTTACACCTACCCGCCTTTAGTCTATACAGTGAACTGCAACGCCTTGCTAGAAAATTGCGCTCATTATTTGGATAGACCGATTCTATGTAGTAGTAAATAGCGATGAGATGAGAACAAAGTGGGCCTATGCACGGATCTTGGACGGGAAACAAGCCACCCACATAGAAGGTGGCATCACCGCTGGCAGAAAATTGTCCCGTAATACCGGGAGCCGTGATTATGTTATCAACAAACTCGGCATCACTGGCTGAGAGAATGGTGAGCACCTCGCTCTCATTAAAACAAGGATAGGCGGGATCCAGACCCGTCACATGTGGTAGTTGATTGTCTGTGAGATCAGTGTAATGCCGGGCGGCAGCGGCCATTATTTGTGCGCCCAAACTGTGGCCGATTATGTGCAGTTTTTCGATGTCTATAATCTGGCTCAGACTTTGTATGCCCTCAGCGAGATATTCACCTATTGTAACAGTGTTTTGTGCGGCCCAAACATAAAGCGTTGTCAAATATCCACTGGAGTCTAGCACCTATGTAGAGAAATAGTTTATATAGTTTGCGATATAAAATCGAAAAGAGTTAATAATACCAGAAAATTAGTATCACCGCGACAACTAAATGCCTTGGCCAAATCCGGGGTCGCAGGAAAGTCCAATGTTGATAAGAAACCGTTTGAAAAAATTACTGTTTTCTTTTCGGGATCAAAATCAGGATCTTCAGCTATCTCCAAGATATTATCGATGGCATATTCACGTCCTCCACAAGAGGTGCGTAGCTGTAGTTTAATGTCTTCTCTTCTCGGTACATATTGATCGGGTGTTTGATCTCTACCCTGCGCTAGCACCGTTGCGCCTGAAAATTTCATCAACGGACTGAATCAATCCTTAAAGTGTTGACACACTTTTTTATACTCACAAACTGAATTTAATATCCCCGACGCTATCTGAAATGGCACACCCGTAATTAGGTTTTCTACGACCTTGAAGAAATAATCAGCCCGAAACATGTCCTCTCCACTTTCCCTTAAGGCTGCTATAATTTCAGACACCGAGTAAATGTAGTTCTGCGCTATAGTGCCTTGAGTAGCACCTCTCTCGAACAAAGCCAGAAATGGAAGGAAGTAGAAGAGCTTCATTGTGTCGAACTTGTGTGAAGTAACGGTTTTACTTGTCAATGCTTAATTGAACTTTGGATTTTTGTAAGCTCCGACTCTTATTTATACGAAAGTTGCTTGGTAATTGTATTGTAATTTGCAATTTTAACAGGCTCATAAAGTAATATTGATAGTTTCGGTAAATTTCAAACCTTTGAAGTATGCCAATTTATTTAAAATGCGCAGTTAGCTTATCTGAAGTAACGGTGGTCCGAAATGTCCGTAATTTTTCTTTGTACGGCACGCTTTATTAAAATCCAAGGTTTTTCGAAAAAACAAAAGTTTCTTAATTTCGTTCAATTCTTCGATATAGGTTTAGAAAAATTAGTCTTGGTTTTAGTTTAGTCACATTAATTTAGAATAATCTGCCAATTGTGAGGTAGTCTAGAAGTGGTGCGAAACCCAAGGAAGTTATGTGAAGGATGGATTTTATGTGAGGAGATACGAGCAAGAAATCGCAACGAGATTCGTATGATGACACAAATAATTTCATAATAGTGTTATTAAAATTCAATATCTTCATAACAGTGAGGAAAATTTACAGTTGAAAGTTCACTATTCCGCTTTTTAAGTTAGGAGTTTGATGATTACTAACCAGTACATTGCCTATGATTTCAGCAGCTATTTTCAAAGCAGTATGATACGAGTCCTCAAGTAAAACACGAGCATTAATATGAATAACACACATACTAAAACTAAGCATTATCTAATTTATTCCGAATTAAATAAATTTGGTTCAGACTCAACTCGGACACTTGTATCAAAATCTCGTTAAAGTATAATGCCCCTTTTGAGGGTTAGGCCTTATTGAAAATCGTACCAATTTAATTCTAATGAAGCCATCTTCACGTCCTGTCAACTTAACTGTGGCCTGTTAAAGGGTAAGGAGATCTATGAAGTTAAAAACTATACTTTCAGGACGCTACAAATATAGACCGATAGCGACAACAAACGATGCCATATTTTTTCCGCTCTTTTCACATTTATCTTCAGTAAAGTTTACCATTTCATCATGGAAAAATATACGATCCAACATGGAGTCGAAATAATTATAATTTACTGCCGAAATTCGGAGTCAGTGGCCTCAACTTTAAGAACGCTACATTCAATGTTTGTTCGTCATAACCATCCTGTCAGATCAACAATTGAGAGTCTAGCGGAAAAATATGAATCCACAGGCACAATACAAAATGTCCCTGTGTCCGTGAAACAAGAAGTTCTGTAGTGTCGATAATATTGCTGCCGCTTGCGTACCAATTGAGGAAGACCCAAACGACGTTCTCAAGCGTGGGGCATCTCCGTGACGTCATTGTGGCGAACTTTGCGAAAATATCTTAGCCTACATGCTTACAAGATCAAATTGACCTAAGAACTGAAGTCGCTTGACCACCGGCATCGTCGTATGTCCGTGAGTTGGGCTGACCAACAGCTTGTAAACGATCCGGATTTTCATCGAAAAATTATCTTCAGCGATGAGGCTCATTTTTGGCTGATTGGCTTCTTCAATAACAAAAAATATGCGTTATTGGTCAGGCAGAAATCCACACGTGCTTCACGAGTCACCATTTGATCTCGAGAAAGTTACGGTTTGATGCGGCTTATGAGCCGTACTTCTTCCGTGATGATCAAGACCGGCACGTTACTGTGAATGCCAATCGCTACCGCTCAATGATAACCGAATATTTTTGGCTCGAATTGGATGATGTGGACTTGGGCAATATGTGCTTCTAACAGGAGCACACAGCGGAAAACTAAGTTTGTGAACGTGTTATCTCACAAAATGGTTGAGTCAATTGGCCGCATCGGTCGTGTGATTTGACGCCGGTAGAATACATCCTGCGGGGTTATGCCAAATCTATAATCTATGGTAACAAGCAAGCGACGATTGATGAACTGCGTACGAATATCGAACGTGAGTATCGGCCGATTTATGCTTAAAACCGTTGAAAATTGGGTTAAACGTCTAGACCTCTGCAAGAGGCACCTAATAATCTTTCACAGAAATAAAGAATTTCAATGATATCTTAAATCGTTTTTGTTGTGTTATTATTTACATACATAAAATTAGAAAGTATCGAAAATCTGAACTTCCAAAGAGCATAATTTTAGTATGCACCGATACAAATGTTATTAGTGTTTGACTCGCTACGTCAAAAGGGTCTCCTGTCGACAAGGCCGCGCCCTATATTTACCGCGTAATAATATTGATTACGATTTTTATCGATATATGAAATATGTATATCGGTTTTACCATCACCATTATATTTTCAGCGCCACCTGTGTTTTCGATTAATAATTTCACATGACACAAGTGATAAAGAGAGTGGCTCTCTTTAATTCGATAAATAGTTCGAAAATTAGAGTCATTAAAATTTCATTCTAAATTGAGATGCAATATTTTTACCAAGCGCTCTCAGAGAATTATAAATATTGTGAGTCGATTTAGTTTTTTTGTTGTTGTAGCGGCATAATTCTGTTGAGTTTACATCACTTGGCCGGGTAAAAATCCAGGTCCATTTCGCTTACGTAGACCCGACTCTCGTGGGAACGGCCGCCAAATTGGACGAAAAGATTGGTAGTGATTTGGAAAAGCTATTAAGAGCTAATGTTGCTACAGTAAGCTCACACTCTAATTATCAAAGCATATGAGGAAATTTTTGGTTAAAACCTTTATAAATGCTGTCTTTTTGTAGAAACTTTTGGTAACGATGTAAGAGTCACGATTACTCTCACTAAGAGCTTTTAATGGGGAAAGGGATTTAAGTGATTTTTGAAGCTTTAGAAGATGGTCTGAAGTAAAGAAGGATTCTTTAGCTCTTTGAGAAACCAGTCAAAGCAGTTAAGGACTCTTCAATTCTTCATTAAAATACGGCACCACAGTTTAAGTATATAATTTATGTCAACAAAAGCTCTACAAACCAAAAAGCGAATATCGGCAAGTTACAAAGAAGTCTATGGCAGCCACCCAATAGAGAAACGCGGTCTCTGAATGCACTTATTGAAATATCTAACAGATTATAGAACTTTATTGATTTTAACCCTGGCATGTGCCACACTTTGACGATTTGGGATCTGTATACCCACTACCTGCATTTTTACCATAAGGCGCCTTAGCGTTTGTCTCCAGCATATATGTGCCCCTCGCGTTATGTGAAACCGCAAAACCCATCACAGTCTCAGCGCCATTGCAGTTGAGACGCTTGGAAGACGTACATTGCTTCGCAATAAAGTCACGGTTGTTATTTGGATAAACGGACTCCGCATAAAATGGGATAACAATGCCATGCGAACAGCTCGGTGTTGTGCAACCGTTTTTTATGGGGTATTTACCACCGACGTAGAAACCAACATGGCCATAAGTTTCGTATTGGCCGAGTACGCCAGGATCTGTATGTATGATATCAACGAAGTCGGCATCTTGCGATGAAAGTGTACTCAAGCCCTTGCGTATGCTGAAGCACGGTAGAGCGGGATCCAAACCGGTCACGTAGGGTAAACTTTTGCCAGTCAGCATGCGATAGTGACGCGCCGCCGAGCCCATTATTTGTGCGCCCAAGCTGTGGCCGATCAAGTGCAAGTCGGCGACGTCTATAAAGGTCAGCAGCTTCTGCAGCCCCTTGGCGACATATTTGCCAATCGTGTTGGTGTTCTCTGAGGACCAAGTGTATAGTGTCTGTATGTAGTCGCTGACATCGAGCGCCTGTTTTTTGAGCAAAGGAAGTAAATCACGTCATTGAATAAGAGGTTTGAGAAGAGCATAGCGTTTAGTACCAAATAATTTGTGTCCCCACGGCAGTTGTACGCCTTGGCCAGTATGTCGTGTTGCCCGTTATCCACTTGCGTAGTCCAGCCGGTCGACATAATAACCGTCTTCTTTTTACGATCGAAGTCTTTGTCAGCTGCCAAACCACTGAGATCGCTTAGTGGATACTCACGCTTAGCACAAGCGGTACGCAGTTGTAGCTTGATGTTCTTCAACTTTGGTGTGAATTTAGCGGGTATATGCTTTTGGATGTAGTTGTGGAAAGTCGTACCTAAAAGATTTGATTATTTACAGTCTGTCAAGTTAGTAGCCACCTTCTTCTTTAGTAACTCACAGACGAGATTAATGGTGGATGTTCCCATTTTTAGAGGTAGCGCTGGCACCACATGCGTGAAGGTCTTATAAATATTGTCTAGCAAGCTTTTGCTCTTTGCCAAAATGGAATTAATTGCGGAAGCTGCTGGGGATACCAATCTCGCTTGGTTATGCAAAATAGCAAAAAGCGTTATGAAATATAAAAATTTCATTTCGCTAATTTTTCTGCGCTTTTTTCTTTAAAAATCAAATTATCGACCTGATACCTATACGAAGTCCCTTGTAACTGACAAGATGATTTCTTTTTTCATGAAAACACCTTAAAAATATTCAAACAAATCACTGACAATAGTTTTACTCAAGCGAACTTATTTACCTCCCTCATTAGTTGAAAGTTAGTATAGAAGTCACGATTGCTTAACATTTTTATGGTTAATATATATTATCGTAGTCACGTTCTCTGAGCGTTGTCTGCTAATTATTGGATATTAAGATGGAAAATCTGCAATAGAAAACATTTCAATGCACGTGTAAATACCGATGATAAAATAGTGTTTTGTTTTTAAGATATTTTGTGCAAAATCAGTGGCGGATCCACAATATCTTTCCTTCTGGAGGGTTTTCTCTCCCAACATGTCGCTTCATAGTATAATTGTTTTGTTCACCTAACGGTTGTATATACTACATAATACTAAGTGAGATAGTTATAGTGTTATATATAACACTATGGGCAAAAAATAGTAAGACTTTTTAATTTAAATTTCGTGCAGAACCCCATTTGTCGAAATATTTTGGTTCTAGGTTATCTGTGCCAAATATCACAACAAAATATTCGACAACTGAAGAGAAGCAAGAGTCACATCAAAATAATCATTAATGTTTCAATTGGTTTTAGACGTCTGAAAGAAATAAAGCGCATTCGGTGATATTTACTATGAGTGAAACAAAGCATATCCATTAAATCTTGAATGCGGAATCAAATTTCTGGTGACGAAACGTTCATAATGTTAGAAAAGACCTTCGGTGATAATTGGTTACCGCGAGCAAATGTTTTTGATTGGTACAAATTATTCAAAGAGGGTCAAGAACGCGTTGACGACGAACCACAACCTGAACGCCCATCAACAGCAACTGATGAAATTGACACGTGAATAAAATAAAGGAATTGATGCTTGAGAATCGACGATTAACAGTCAGAGTTCATGCTGGCATCGTTGGAATATCAGAATGATCAGTAAAAAAACATTGTGGGCCTAAGAAATGCGAAAGAAGGATTGGTTCCAAAATCACTCAAATTTTTCGTCTGTGAAACAATGCTTTTCGACTACTAACGAGTATGTATGAAACGTTTTATTACTGGCGATATATCTTAGATCTATGCTTACAACCCGGAAAAAAACGATCGATTGGTCAAATATCGTGGCAAAGGTGAACCGATGCAAAAAGCCGCGTCAAATCGAGTCAAAAACCAAGATTATGTTCACAGTTTTCTTCGATTGTCGAGGTGTGGTGCCTAGAATTCCTTCCGACCGGCCAAATATCAACAAGGAATTCTATTTGAAACTCTTTTGAATTATTTGAAGGCACTAAACATGAATCGCTGCGCGTATTGAAAACTATTCCAGAAATTGACTTTAAGAACTCTTTCGAGGATTGAAAAACTGTTGGTACAAGATATTGGGACCATGGGTGATTACTTTGAGGAGAATGACATAGATTTTGAAGAATAAAGAATTTTAAAATTTCAATAAAGTCTTACAATTTCTTGCTAAAAGTAGTATATAAATTACCAGAATGACGAGACGAGTTGAAATTTGTCTGCCATCTGCGCAACATATAACTTGAGTAAAAATGAAGACATCTTACTGAAACTAGGTACATATGTTTTTTAGGAAAAAGGTAAGGCAGAATTCGTAGATGGCGTAATCGGACCACCGCTATGCCCATTACATATCTCAGGACTCAATCGGGCGATTTCGACTAAATTTGGTTCATTTCATTCTTCTCACATTTCTACGTAAGAAGACAGTGGAAATCCTCTGCCATCTTTATGTTGCAGTATGAAAATTAGCGAAATCGGACAACCACGCCTCACATATGTGTGTTCACAAACTAGTTTTAATAATAATGAAAAGACATTTGAAGTTCAAGCTATAAATTTGACTAGTCATGAGTTAAATGTTAGCTCCTCTGGAAGTAACTTGGTCTACCAGGTCTAACCGAAGACTTAATTCTGGTACCACAAGAAACAGTAAGCTCTTGGAACTCGATTCAATCTACTCATTATGTTGGAACTTTGGGGAGATTCGTGGTGGCTGTGGCTTAACTCCAAATGCGGTATTAGTTTGGCTCGATAGGTTTATATACATTCTCTCTAAAAATTAAATATCAAACCATTAAGTTGGCTATGCTGATATTTCTAAAGTAAAGCCAAAAATAAGACGAAGTGCTCTTTTTGTATTTTAGTTATTTCAAGCAATCGCGCCTTGCGGCGGGCAAATTCTTACTAGCACCGTCGGGTTGAACTCTAGACATCTGTGCGGCCATTCCATCCTCCATTTTCAAACCATTCGTATGAATGTTTAAAGGGTTGTGCGCTGCTAACTTCTTTCAAAAATTAAAAGTGTTGTCATGGAAACACCGCCATCACCCACCGAGCTATTCTTCTGCAGCCACTAGTCGCCGTGTCGATTTTGCTACGGAGTTTTCAGCAAAGAAGTCCTCGGGTTGTTAGTAGGTTATTAAGCCTACGCACTACACTACTCCACTGTAGCACTAAATTGGTCTTATTTATCGCAGTGAAGTGCCAGGTTGTGCCATAAATCTGCCTACATGCACACATAAAGAATTTCTGGCCCTTTCTATTATTTTATCCAGAGCAGTTTGTTGTCCAAAACTACTCCAAGGTATGGTTTCCGTCTTCGAAAGAGAGTAGTGTCCCATATGTTGAACGAGCTTCTGGGATACATCACTCACAAAGGTGTTTAGATTTTCACGTAACTCCCTAATCACCGTGCTTTCAAGCAGTAAATACATAATTACTGGAGTACCCTTTCAATACTTTATAAACCTCAAACATTCTTTTGCGCTTTTGTACACCTCTTTCAATACTCACTTATTCTTTATTAACAATGCATTAAGTCGATGTGTGCCGAGCAATACCGCAAAGCCTAACCACTAAAAAAAAAGAATAAAAATGAAAAAAAAAATCGAAAAAGCAAAACAACAAACCGTAAGTAAATAACGGAGGCAATCAGCCGAACTCATGCATATTTAAAACAACCAGTGAGCTGCTGATGCCGCAACAAAAGCCAAGCGAAACTATATGGGAAGTGTCAGTAGGCTAAAGAGAGAGGGAGGGAGACAGAGCGATGCAGATAAAGGCAATATAGCAGCCTTTTTGCTTTCATTAATTTTTCTATTTAATTAAATTAATTGTTTGCATGGATTTTATGTAAATTTAATTACATTGTGATTTCAATGACACACACAAACATAGATTTACATTTGCACACACACATATATACAAACGTATTCATACATGTGTTAGACAACACGACGCGCTCCGAGCACGTACCGTTATAAAGTAATAAGTTCACGTGCGAAAATGAAAACGAAAGCGGCAAACAACGAACATGATAGGGCGAAGAGCAGCAACAAACAACAATAACAACAACAAGTGCGCGCTAATGAAAAGTCCTTCAGTTGCGCTCAAGAAGCAAACGTGAAGATTGTGAATTTGCACTCCACGCGCTGATAAATAAACAAATAAACACAAGCAGGCAAGGGAAATGGCGAAGACACGTGCTTATGTGTGTGTGTGAGTATGAGTTAGAGTGAATGTGAGTGTGTGTGTGTGCTGTGGCGGAACGCTCACTTACACTAGACAAACACTCAAGTTCAAGTTACTCTCATTTACATTGCAAGCCAGTGAAGCTGGCGGAAGCAAACCGTGAGCGAGGAGGATGCGGCAACTGAAGAAGCAGCCAAAGAAAGCGGAAAGCAGCATTTGAAGGCAACTGAGCGCACATCCAAGGCAACGACCGCAGCTTAGAGTGGCTGAGTTGTGAAAATACGCGCTGGCACGTACACATACGCACCGCTGTGATGATAGTTCAATGCGCACATGTCAGCCAAACGAGCTAAGCGCAAACACAAACACAGGCATACAGCCATACTTTTGCGTGGAAGCCATATATCGCTGTGGCTTGCGGTGAAAGTGCATGGCCTCGCGCTCGTGTAGTGTAAAAGTGCCGCAAATTCACAGCGAATTGCTAGCGAATGCGTGTCTGTGTAATTTTGAATTGCGGATAATTTTCTTATTTGCAAATACATGCAAATTATTTAACAAAAGCGCGCATATGATTACAACTGGCAAACACACACACATACACAGATACAAAAGCAGAGTTAACGGCGATAATTTATGCGCATAATAAATGCAAAAATATATAATGCAATTGCATTGCATAAATAAAATAGCAAATATGCAATGCATTGCCATTTTTCCGCAACACAAAAGGTTACTCATACGCCATGTGGCACCCTTGGTGGCCAGGCGAGAATTGTAGCCAGCGCACTTTGCAACACATGACGCATGAATTGATGATATTTTATAACCCCTTACTGTCCGATATTGCTTTAGTTTTCATAAATTTCGATTTTTCGTTGATTTATTTGCTTGCAACATTGAGAAAATGCGCTTTATCAGCGGTATGAGATGTTCACAGACTGGAATGGAAAAGGAAAATTCAACGCTTCTTTGATTTGTAACCTTTCTCAAGTTGTTGTTCGGTATAACGGTATGCTTAAGGGGAAGATTTATGTGAGTACAAAGTTTCACAATAAAGAATTTTCACGTTTCACGTGGGGTCAATATAAAGCAGCTGCGTGGAAATGATTGGAAACTACAATTTATTTCAAATCTAGTCCCTAAAAGATGTGCAACAGAGCTTTAACCTTCACACCGTCAGATGATTGCAGTCTTCCAGCAGACTTCTAGTGTCTATAGATGCAGCACTAGTGAATTCAACCTTAAATTTTTACGTGAAATAAGTTCTTGTGAAGCTTTGTATTGTCACTGGTACAATAACTAACCTCGAACTGGTCCACAGTTCAAGTTTTTATACTCTACTAAATCTGAAGTAATACTACTACTCATAAAAATGTTAAAATTATTATAGTTAAAAAGGTTAAAACCATGGAAGTGGCCTACATACTAATTTTTCTTTAATACCATAACAACAAAGAGCCTTATTTAGCATCAAACAGATATTTTTGGAATATTTTCGCCAAAATTACTAAACAACTCTGGAACATAGCTTTTTCCACAATTTTTACTCCGGAAATAAAGAATTTTTCTAATATTTTTCATTTCAATGGGTTTTTCGATAGGGACGCTACAAAAGTAAATCAATAGGGGCGGCAAACGACGTCATATTTTTTCTCGCTCCTTTGGCATTTCTCTTCAATAAAGGTTGCCATTTCATCTTGGAAAGATACACGATCCAATAACGAATCGAAATTATTAAAATTTACCATCGAAATTCGAATCAATTGATTAAGACCCAAGACTCACGTCTCGTTCTCAAGCGTTAGGCATTTTGAAAACTATCCGGATTTTCTTCGAAAAATCATCTTCAGTGATGAGTCTCATTTCTGGCTGAATGGCTTCGGCAATAAGCAAAATATGCTTCATTGGTTAGGCAGCCATCCACACGTACTCCATGAGTCAGCATTGTATCCCAAAAAAACTTACAGTTTGATGCGATTTATGGACCAGCGGCCTCATTGGACCGTACTTCTTCCGTGATGATCAACACCGGCACGTTATTGTGAATGGGAATCGCTACTGCTCAATGATAACCGAATCTATTGGATGATGTGGACTTTGACAATATGTGGTTACAACAGGACGGCGCCACAAGCCGCAGAGCGAATGTCACAATCGATTTATTGAAAACCAAGTTTGGTGGGCGTGTTATCTCACGAAATGACCCAGTCAATTGGCCGTTTGGATCGTGAGATTTAACACCGTTAGACTTTTTCTTTTGGGGCTATGCAAGTCTTTGGCCTATGCCAACAAGATTGGAGCAGTATCAGCCGATTTATGCTTGAAAATCTTCGAAAATGGGGTTCAGCGTCTGAACTTCTGCAAGCTTGCCCATGGTGGCCATACAAACGAAATCGAGTTCCATACATAATGGCATTGAATGTACTTGCACAGGAATAAAGAATTTCATGATATCCAAAACCGTTCTTGTTTTATTTAAAAAAATTTGCAGCGCTCTTATTCTAAAACCCATTTTTACTTTAATTAAATAAAAAAAAATCCATCACTGCTTGTTTCAACGAGTTCATTAATATTCCAAAAAAAAAAGTACTATGTTATTATTGGATTCAAAGATCTTACTCTAACAATATCTCCATGCCCAGTACGGTAGTTACAAAATGCTAAGAAGACTAATCAATAATATTTTATCCACTTTCATCGCACTTTGTAGCGTTCCATATCACTTTAATTGCCCCACAAAATAATTCGGACCAAGCTGTCTCACAGGTTATGTTCTTTTGCTTTCACATTTGTTTTCGATAACTACCATTAACTCGGTGACCATTTAAGGCAGAAGTTGGACCATAACGAGCAGTTTTTAAAAGTTTGCCTCGCGCTATTTATAGTATGGTTGCTTTGAATACAATTCCCTTTTACTAAAACCAGACTGTAGCTGCAGAACATAAAAAATAATCTTTCGAAAATAAAAATCCCCGGTTTACCATAGAAAAAATGTATTATTTTGCAAAATTCGTTCAATATACAAAGTGCTTTCCAAAGTAAACAGGACTTAAAAAAACAGGTTTTTTAGGCAGGTTTTTTAGGCAAAATCAATTTATTTCATTCAAAATAGTCTCCTTCTGCTTCAATACAGCTTTTTTCGCAGTCCAAAAGCATGTCGAACGAGTAGTTTAGCTCGTTGGCCAGTACGCCGGTGCCAGTCTTTTGAATGGCCTCCACGTCTGCATAACGCTTTCCTTCCATGTGCAGATGCAGATGGTTAAAATGTGATTTTTGGTCAAATAATCGGTCATAAGCGTCGATCGATCTGACCAATTTTTGGTAGTCAGTCAATTTGTGCGGAACAAACCGTGCACACACCTTTACATTTTAATTGGCCCACATATTGATCGTCATTTATGTCCTCACAAAAACTTTGAAAACGTTGAAACCCCTCGTGCGCCCTGCTACGGGATAGGCAATCATCGCCATAATCGTTTCGGTAAAGGTTTTTATCAATTTTAAAATAAAATTTAATGTTGGCTCTTTGTTCGAAGCTCATTTTCGTACCGATAACACAAACATACTGACACTCACTGGACAATCGATAAGGCTAGCAGATTCTGACATATGGATGGCACCAACGGGGGGCGCTAGATTCAAAAAGTCCTGCTTACACTCCTTGTATTCAAAGGTGATACACTGATTACAGTGACCGTCCAACTTTTTAATACCATTTTTAAAAAAGGCGTCAGTTCCGGCGATTAACTCTGCATTTGATGAAAACTTATTCCCAGCGAACATTTTTTGAATCCTAAGAACAGGAAATACTCGCCTGTAGCCAGATTTGCAGAAGACTGTGGATGCGGAAGCAATTCGAAGCTTAGTTCATGGCTTCTGCCATCGTTTCTGTTTGTGACACGGTACATAGGTTTGATGGAACAGCACTTTCTTTACCTTGTCAGCTGACTGCTACATTTTTCTTCATTTTTGAGCGGGTTGGTGGTGTGAATTCCACTCGGAAGGCTGTCGATTAAATCACACCAATACAGCGCGAGAACTTTGCGCGGAAGCTATACTGAGAAAGTGTTAACTTCTACAAACTTTTCTGTTTTTTTTATGCGCCGGGGAGTTTTCTTGTTTGTTCGTTTAAAGGACCTTTGTATAGGTGGGCATTCGCGGTGAAATTTTGGAGAACTTATTGAAACCGAAAAATATCAGAGCTTTCAGCGTGGAATATGGTATCTACTTTTTGGCGGAGGGTACATGAAAGTTGATAATTGGACACTCTTAAACTAGTCAGATGTTCTTAAACGAGATTGAAATCAAACTTCGACTAAACTCCTTTTAATAATATTTTTACCGACACCATAGAGCATAATAAATACAAAATTGAACAATATTGGTATATGATATATGTATGTATGTGTATGTATGTTATACAAAAATATCTCTTCCTCAAGTGCAGGAAGACGGACAAGCGCCACAGGGCGAAGTATCAGGATTCGTATAATCCGCAGTAGCATTTTGGCCATAAGGCTTCTCCGTGTTCGCATCAAGCACATAACGGCCAATTAAGTCATGCGGCACAGCAAAACCCATGGGAAACTCAGGGCCATTGCATCTACCATCCTGCAAGCTGTACAGCGAGTTACAACGCCTTGCCAGAAAATTGCGCTCATTATTGGGATAGATCGACTCCCTGTAGTACTCCCAAACGATTTCGTGTGAGCACTGCGGCGTTCTGCAGGCATTCTGAATTGGAAATTTACCACCGACATAGAAATCCACATCGCCGTAGGCTTTATACTGGCCGTTAATACCGGCATTTGTGTGTATGATGTCAACAAAGACGGCATCACTGGCCGAGATGGTGGTCAGCGTCTCACCTTCGTTGAAGCATGGATAAGCGGGATCCAAACCGGTCACGTAAGGTAAACTGTTGCCCGTCAAAACGCGATAGTGACGCGCCGCCGAGCCCATTATTTGTGCGCCCAAGCTGTGACCCATCAAGTGCAAGTCGGCGACATCTATAAACTCGCTGAGTTTTTGTACGCCTACAGCGAGATATTTACCGATTGTGTCCGTGTTTTGTGCAGACCACACATACATCGTGGTTATGTAGTCGCCAGCGTCCAGCGCCTGCGAAAGTCTCATTTCTTTAAGAATATACAGAAATAGTATGTACAGGTTATTACCAGATAATTGGTGTCACCGCGACAATTGTATGCCTTAGACAAGGCATCGTGGCGTTCATTATTCACTGTGGTCGTATAGCCGGTTGAGAATATGACGGTCTTTTTGTTTGGATCAAAATTCGGATCGGAAAGTAGACCGCTGGGATTTGCTATAGGATATGTACGCCTTTTGCACGGTGTACGGAATTGGAAATTAATATCTTTCAGCTGCGGTTCATAATATTCCGGCGTTTGATCTCGGCCCCTGGCAATAGTTGCGGCACCTTGGAATTACAAACCGTAACTTGTACACATCTTTGAGCTTTCTTTGCACATATAGTCGTACTTACACATAGCGTTTGCTAACACATATGCCTGTCTTGAAGGTAAACCTTCGACCAGGTTTTCTACCACTCTGAAAAAATAGTCGGCTCTCAATGGTCCTAGTGAAGTCGTTACCAATCTTTCGGCTATTTGTTTTGCCGCTTGCAGATATTCCGGTGGTATATCCTCCAGTGCTGCGCTGGTGTGTAGCAAGCACCAAAGTGATATTAAGTGAACTATCCGCATAGCGCTTGGTCGGCTTTTCCTTACTTCATCGCGATCTGGCAGCGATGTTAGCGACTGTGCGTTACAATGTCGGCTATTTATATAGCAATCGTGTGCGAGTTCAGCGCCATACGCCGTTTTAATAGCTCAGATTTCTCATTACCGCGCTTATCTTAATTGGGTGCTCAGAGCAAAACGCAATTTGCGAAATTTTTATACCCAGAACAGGTGTATTATGCGGGCCACGAAGTTTGTAACACCCAGAGGGAAATGTTGGAGACTCTATAAAGTATATAAACGATGGACGAGCTGAGTCAATTTGAGCATGTTTGTCCGTTTGACCGTCCGACCGTCCATCCGAACGTCTATTCGGCTGTCTGTATACATACATATATGCGAACTACTCATAGTATAAATTAATCTCAGCTTTTGAGATATCAATCTGAAATTTAGATTAATTTTATTTAAATTAAATTTTCCAATTTTTTTTAAGTACTTTACTTTACTTTGACTTAATTTTTTCGATTTTAGTTGAAATTTTTTTATAATTTAATTTAATAAGATATATAATTATAATATATAATTTATAATATAATATATAATTTTTTTTTTAATTAATTAACTTAATTTATGACAATTTTTTTGTAATGGTTTAGCTTTTAATTAATTGAATTTAGTTAAATTTAATTTATTTTATCATAATTTTATTTATATTTAAATAATTGGACTTATAACTAAATTAATCTAAATTAAAATACATTTTTTGAATAAGTTTAATTATTCTGTTTTAATTAATTTAACTGATTTTTTTTATTTTATTAGCAATTTTTTATAATTTAATTTTAAATTATATATATTGTTCTCTTTTTTTATTATAATTAACTTAATTTTTTTTAATTAATTAAATTTTTAGTAATTTAGTTTAATTTATTTAATTTAATTTAACTTAATTTTTTGTTTATCTCAAAATTTTTTGAAATTTAATT
The DNA here is from genome assembly GCF_023373825.1 of Bactrocera dorsalis. Lineage (NCBI taxonomy): Eukaryota > Metazoa > Arthropoda > Insecta > Diptera > Tephritidae > Bactrocera > Bactrocera dorsalis. The sequence continues at coordinate 66,193,317 of NC_064306.1, forward strand.
TACTTTAATTTTAATTTAATTACACATTTGGATATTTTAATTTAAAAACTTAATTTAAGTTAATTAATTAACAAAATTTGAGATGGATTTTTTTGTTAATTTTTTTTTGTTAATTAAATTTTTTTTTAAATTAATTTAGTTAAATTTATTTTAATTAAGCATAATTTTATTTAAATTTAATTAACTGTATTTATAATTAAATTAATCTAAATTAAAATACATTTTTTGAATAACTTTAATTATTCTATTTTAATTAATTTGACTTAATTTTTTATTTTATTTGCAATTTTTTTTTTTTTTTTGAATTATATATAGTGTTCTTTTTTTTATTTTAATTAACTTAATTCTATTAAACTTAGTTAAACTTAATTTAAGGTAATTTTATGTTTTAATTTATTTTTTTCATAATTTGTTTTAATTAACTTAATTTAATTTAATTTTTTTTTGTTTATCTCAAAATTTTTTGAAATTTAATTTACTTTATTTTTACATTATATATATTTTTTTTATTAAAAAAAAAAATTTTAATTTAAAAACTTAATTTAAGTGAATTTTTTCCTAGTTCTTTGTAAAAATTATTCTATTTTATTTATTTAATTTACATGAATTTAATTTTTCTGAAATTTTTCCTTTTGAAATAGTTTGGTTTAATTTTATATTATATTTCATTGTTTTTTTTTTGTTTCCTTGTTATATTATCTGACTCGTGTTGTTTGGAATTTTTTTTATGTTTTTTTTAACCTCACGCTCACTTCAAAGTTAACCAGTTTCAGTTACCTCCCTTTGCAGTCTACAAGCATTATAGCAGATATATACCATATTTGCTGATATGTTGTTGTTGCATTGCCATAAAAATAATTTGCTGCCGCCAATACATAATTTGTTTCAATTTGCAAAAACTAATTAAGTGTTGACATAGAGCGACTTTATTTTTTCACCCTAGACTGAGGTGTATTGCTTCATATTCTAATTAGGTGTGATAACAGCAAAAATAAAACACTTAAAAGTTAAGCTGGTCACACACATAACATACTGTGCATCTTATATATATATGAATGTAATACATGTATATATATGTATATGTATACATATATGAATGTAATATGTGTAATAATGGTTACGTAATGAGATCGCTTTGACGGTAACGTTTTTTTTAAGAAAAATTCTAATTCGTGTGCAGTACGCTTCCACCAAAGTAGGCACGTTAAATAATAGAAAATTATTAACTTCATCACTCACGACCACTTATCAATCACCCTTTGGTATATTTGCGTTGTAAATTTTTCGTTTCCTAGTTTTATCGTTTGACGACTTCGATGACAAATGGCCTGCCCTTCTCCAAGTGGGGCGTTAGCTTAACTCTAAGTCTCCCCAATGGCATCATCTCTCAGTCTAGAAGGTTTTCCCGGGCTTCAGTGAAGTGATATTAACCTTCTCTTCTGAAAATCACTCCGTTACAAGCCTTTGTAAGTACTAAATGGAGCCGCTTTTCTTGGTATACATACATATATGTAATTCTTTATCATGACATAAGTTTTGTTATAAGTTCGGCGCGTTATAAAAATGTAACTACTTGTTCACCTTTAGCCAAGTCCACAACTTTTTTTTACATTAAGTCAAGTCAAAAACCATTATTTATAATTGAGGTCACTTACCATTTTGTTTACATTTTATGGGGTCAATTTGCATTTCAAGCAATCAATGACTCTTTTGTTTACATTTTATTGGATCAATGACCCTTTTATTTTCCTTTAGCCAAGTCAAACCATTTTTCGTTTAGCTAAGCCAACAATCATTATTATTGGGTCACTAACTATTTTTTACATTTTTTACATTCATGGGGTCAATGACCTTTAGTATTAGCCATCTCAACAACTATTATTATATTTGAGTTATAGTCATGAACCATTATTTATATTTGAGGTGATTGACGCTTTTGTTAACATTTTATGAAGTCTTTGTTTCAGTGGTCTATTTTTTTTTACTTTTAGCCATTAACATTGATCATTTTTCTTACATTTTATGGGTTCAATGATGGCATTGGTTACATTTTATGTAGTCAGAGATCCTTTTGTTTACCTTTAGAGTCTTGCTGGAAGAACTATTGTTCTCCGTAGAATATATTAATGCTTAACTGCTTTACCACACCTTATAAAAAAGCGCTCTGGTACACTTTCACCCCAGTTTTTTCTTTTGTTTTTGCGAAATGAAGAGGTGTAACACCGTTACAGAAGACTCCGCGCCAAACCATTACATTAGCTGGATGGTGACCACGTTAAATGACTAAAATAATTTTTTTTTTGTCTTCGGATGTTTTTACCTAGGCTTAAAACTGTTTTAACTGAGAAAATTTTGTGTTTTATAAAAATTATACATTTACATATGACCCTTCTTCAAGTGCCACTGATTGCTTGTGGCTCTAAGATTTATTTGCTTTAAGAAAATAGTCAAAAGATGACCGTCTGATCGACGTTAGTCTTTCATGTGGAGATCATCTCAAATAAATATTGACATTAATCTAGTCCACGTTTCCACTTCCCTTAACACAATTTGCGGTTTTCTACGACTGCGTTCCAGAGCACGAGGATGACCACTTTTTTTCTGTGTACGACTGTAAAGGTTTGTAAAGTAAGTTTAGTAGTGAGGTAAACACACATTGTCCAAATTTTAAGTTCTTGAGAAGCTCATAAATTTCACTAAAGCCAACGCCTAAATACGATTTTCTGTAACTCCTCACGCAGAATCGGTCAAAATTTGAAAATGAATAAACCATTTGAGAAGTACGAGTACCATACCGTTATATCAACGAAATAATATTAATACTTACGCCTAAATTTATACAAAGAATTGCTGACACTGTTAGCAGTAAGCTCATAGCACGCGCTGTTACGCTCTCTTTTACGGCTTCGCCCGTCCCTGCCTACTTTATTATGCTCATAATTCAATTGCATAAAATTGAAATTTTTAAACAATTTACACGAGAATAAATAACGGCCAATCAAAGCCAAGACACGCTTAAGATTATAGCCTTTTGCCACCCGGCGCATTTTGTTGTTGTTGTACTAAAGCGGCAACAGCTGCTGGCAATGTCGCACAAAGGCATAAATCCACAATCTGGGCTCAAAATATGTGCACACGGACACGCACGCGTATATGTGTGTGTTTGTGTGTGTAAATATGTATGTATTAGTTGTACTACTCGCCTTTAAGTGACCGAACACAACAAATTTTCTCAACTCTTTCGGTTTCGCTTCATTTGTAGAGGATTGCCTGTCGTCCAACTGAGGCCCTGAGAAAGCTACATGAGCATATCGAGCAGCAATAAAGCAAAAACAACACCAGCAGCTGGTCATTTGTCATTGTTTGTCTACGCGTGTGTGTGCGTGTGGTGATTGTGTGATTGTGTTGGTGTGTGTGTGGGTTGCTTTTGAAAAATTGTGACAATATGCCTGATTGCATTGAAAAATGTTGACGCCAATATCCAACTGTGGCGCACATGAATAAAAACGGCAACAACAACAACAGCAAAAAAATGTTTTACTTCCCTCTTTATGGTATGTGAGTGTGCTCGCTGCATGTGGGCAAGTGCCTGAAACCCATTGGGCTGCTTGGCATATACATGTGTGGTTGTGGGTGTATTAATGCGCGAGTGTTTGTATGTGTATTTTTTGTAGTGTATATGAATTTTTTGTTTCATGTATATGTGTGTGCGTGCGCATATTACTGTCCGAGTACGCTGCTGTCGGTTGCGATAATCTAAAGCTGTCATATCCGCTGGTGATTTGTAGGAAATTTATTGCATTGATAACGGTGGAAATGTCCGGTAGAAAGTGCGTGTTATGCACACATATATACGAATTACTGTTACTTTTTGAATTTGTTTATTAATAAAAACAGAAAAATTATATGTCATGAACGAAAATTTTGCAAACATAATTTCTTTCCTTATAACTATGTTGCAAGCGGGGTCTTTGTGTTATAATATATGTATGTTTGTTTGTATATTTTTATTCAAATTAAGACAATGTGTTATTTTCGGCCGCACTGAAACTATAATACCCTTCACAGGTACAAATTTTATGGTAACTATAAAAAGTTTTCATGTATTTTCTTTATTTTGGTCAGACAGTTTGTATGGCAGCTATATGCTATAGTGATCCGATCTGAATCATTTCTGCTGAGATTAGACCGTTGTCTGATATAATATTCTATGTGAAATTTCGTAAGGATATCTTATCAAATAAAGAACTTTTTCATATAAGAACTTGATTTTGATCGGTCAGTTTGTATGACAGCTATATGCTAAAGTGGTCCGATCTGAACGATTTCTTCAGAGATTATACCTTTCCCTGATATAATAGTATATGTCGGATTCCATGAAGGTCTCTTATCAAATAGAGAACTTTTTCATACAAAACTTGATTTTGAGCGGACAGTATGTATGGTAGCTATATGCTATAGTTGTCCGATCTGAACGATTTATTCAGAGATAATACATTTTCCTGACGTAATAATCCATATTAAATTTCGTGAAGATATATTATGAAATAAAGAACTTTTTCTTATAAGACCTTATTTTTGATCGGTCAGTTTGTATGGCAGTTATATGCTATAGTGGTCCGATATAGGCGTTTCCGACAAATAAGCAACCTGTTGTGAAGTAAACAACATTTGCAAAATTTCAGATCAATATCTCAAAAAGTGAGGTACTAGCACAAGCATAACCATGTCTGCTCGACTGAGCCGTCACGCTGATCTTCGAAGTTTTCTGCTGTGTGTTAGAAACTTCCTTTCAAACTTAATATACTCTATTCAGGGTATAAATAAAAAATATATAACATATTCACTCCCTCCACTCAAAAAAATTGCCTTCTGAATATGCCGAAAGGCGGCCAGGGCATTTGAAAAATTCCACAAGTGGCAGCAGCAAATAGCCGTCATCAAGCCAGCAAGCAGCTTGACAAGCATAGGCAAACAGGCGAGCGAGTTAAATGGTCAGTTAATAACAAACTGTTGGAATTAGAGTGCGTCACGCACAGCTCTCGAGTGAGCTTCACAGCTATGCTACAAAACTATATATGCGGTCAAGCAGCCAGACAAGCGGTCAGTAGACTAGTCAGTCAAACGACCAGTCAGTGAGTCAGTGAGTCGTTCGGTTGTTCAGCACCGCTCAAGCGCTTCAAGTGACTCATTCATCAGCACAGCACTCACGTACTCACGCACTCACGAGCTCACGCATTAATGACGGCAAGTGCTCGCCTTTAAACTTTAGCCGCTTTGGCACGTAACCAATTGACTGGCATTTTAACTCGCCATTTTTATCTTTTTGCTCTCCGGAATATTTGTTCATATTTGCTGCGTGAATTATTTGTTCTTGTTGTTGTGTCTGCGCTTATTTGTAGTCCTTTTATGGTCACATTGTTTGTGAAGCGGCGATTTTAGTATGCTTTATGTGTTTTTTGTTGTTGCTGTTGTTGGCGCCGTTAATATTCAGCTGGTCATCAAATGTGTTGCAAGTGTGCTGACTCCTTTGGGGCATAACGGCATACATTTAGTATACAAGTAGCGACGGCTTAACAAGTTATGCTTAAACGCTTGAATTGACTGCGTCAGTCGGCGCTTAAGAGGCCGTCAGCAGCCTTTGAGTTAATAAATAATCATTAATGGGTTATTATTCTCTTTGGTGTTGGCTGCTTAGTTTGCTCTAATTGCGGAATTTGAACTTTGTTGTTGTACAATTAGAAATTGGTAATTATTTTAGATGGCAGTACGCAAAGTTGAAACTAAGCTTTTCGAAGCCACGGGATTGAATACTGAACCAACTTCAATTTCAATTGTTTGGAGTGATTAAAAAAAAAGTAAAGGGTTGCCACCTGTTATAAAGTTTTCATAAAAAAATGATCAGAAAGCACAACAGAAGAATATAAAGAAGTGTAGGAGAACTCGCAGTTCAAATTGTTTTTAAAGAGCGTTGCCACCAATTTTTCCAGCAGAAAAAATATGTTTGAGAGAAACTTTAATACAAATATGTATATACATATATACTATAGCTTAACTACCCAGCAATTGTTTGCAGGTTTCTTTTAAAAATAATTCTGAAAAGAGTTGCCACCTTTTTTAAGATTTAAATATAGCAAACGCGGTAAGTTGAAAGAATTGTCACTCTACGATTATTATATTTAAAATGATTCAGATAACTAGAAAATATTTTAAGAGGGTTGCCATATGGGAAATATTTACAAATATCGTAGCGTGATGTCTAAAATTTTTAATACAACAAACGTAATTTTTTATATTCGGAAAATGAACTGAAGATGTCCAAGAATTTTCAAGCTGAGAATATTTTTTCAAGGTGGCAGCCCTGTTATACTTGTTTTAATATTAAAAAAGAGCGATTGCAATATTTGAAATAAACTATACAGATTCAAGAGAGTTTTCTGAAAGAGAATGCGCGTAACGACTGGATTCTGTAGAGGGTGTTCCTAGCCAACAAACGAGCGGCTGGTCAGATTTCTGCGGGCACTTGGGGACTCAGCACAAATATTTTCGCGCGGCGTGTTTCTGTGAGTGCTGCATGCCGAAAAACACTCGGTAAATTTGCGACAGAGACGTTTGATATGATCAAGCAGGTCCATGACGCTTTAGCAAGAAGTGGTGTGTTTCGGTGCCACCGGGACTTTTTGGAGAGCAGGGAAAGGGTCGCTGATGAATGAGCAAATCCAACTTGAAAATTATGCTCATTGTCTATTTTGACATCAAAGGCATCGTCCACCATGAATTTGTTCCTCCTGGACAAACTATCAACGCCGAATCTTACGTGGAAGTCCTCAAGAGACTCAAACGAAGGGTCAATCGGGTCCGACAAGACATCGCAACAGTATGTAAGTTGCACCACGACAACGCCTCGGCTCACACCGCTTTTTTTGTAAACAGCTACATAACCAAGGCCGGCATCCCAATGGTTCAGCAGCCCAGATGTGGGCCCATCCTTTTTCGCTTCTTTGCCTGTAAAAGCCGATGAAAGGCAAGCATTTTAAGATGACAGAAGGGATCCAAGTTGCACCTCGGCTCTGAAGGCTATTCCAGAGTTTTTTAAAGAATTGTAACGATTGACTCAAGACATTTTTTGAAATCGACTCCGACTCAGTCCTATTACTTTCTGGACAAACCCTGTTTACGTAAAGAAAACGTTTTAATATTTGCAAAGTCTTTATTGTATTTAGCTTTAAACTAGAAGCACATCCTTTAGTAAAGCGTATGCAAAATCAGACACTAAAGGTCACTTTACTTGTACTACCAACAGAATTGTTTTTGAAATTACAGTCAGCTCTTAGACTAAAGGAATCTTCCCTATTAGTCGCTAGTAACTATTGATATTGTATATTAGTTAGTGAGTTTCCTTTTCTATTAAATATCACTGGCGAAGTCCGAAGGGAATCCACCTTATTAGCCACTTATATAATAGAATAAAAGTCAAATCCGGTCCACAATATTGCCTTCATTTCCAAAGAAAAGTGGGAAAGCGACAAGGCTTACAGGGACGCAGGGTCAAGCATCTAAAGGGTACTAATTACGTAACCGAATGGGTGGTGGTGTTTTTCACAAAATTTATATAGCAGAAACGCCTTCCGTTTATCAGATACTTCAGTGGCTTTCAAGCAGAGATCTCAGCAAGTGAAGAAAACCTCCTTGTTCTGACAAGAAATGTGCCCCCAAAGGGTATATATGTATTAAAGTAAATACTATACAGACATTCAGGTGGCTTTGAGATCACTCAAGTCTCCTAGGGTTTCGTCAAAAATAGTTAAAAAATGTATTGATCTCTTCATAGATCTAAAATACTATTTCACAATTAACCTGTGTTAACTGGGAAGCAGATGAACTAGCCAAAATAGGCACCACATTACAATTAGACTCCGAAAAAGAGGGAATGCCTCGGGCCACTTTTGGATATTTAGTCGACAAACATGTTATAAATAAAGCTGAGTATCGATGTATTCAGTACATAACTTGCTTAATAAGCAGACAAACGCAGCATAAACGGAAATTGGGCCGCACATGCCGACTTTTAGAATTCAAAAGTAATGACATAAGAGCTCCAGTAGGTGTGCTAACAAGTCACTGTCTAACTTGCCAACTGGGAACACCATGACTATGTATTGTAGAAACTACCAGGAAGCAGAAAAGAAGAGGAGACTATAAACAGTTTCTATTCGTATAAAGAGTAATGTAAAAGAAAAGGATCGCAACTAACGGTCGAGGGTTACTTGATGATGCTTCAGAGGTTGCACAGATACAATTTTCTGCACTCATGAATTTCATTAGAAGCACGGCTTGGTTCAGAGAGTAGAGATTAGAGATTAGAGTGAATGAATATTGGTCCCGGTGATTTAACAATGGGTCTGCCATAGGCCTAAATGCGTAAAAGTAAAGTCCTCTTCGGACGAACAAAGACCAAACTCTACAAATTCATCAGCATTCCCGTCCTATTGTATGGCATCATCCTGTTACATGGCCTTAGGAGTGTTCGGGAGAAGGGTTTTGATTTAGATTTATAGTTCTTTTCACATTGGCAATTGTGAATACCGCAGTCGATGGAACGATGAGCTGTGCGAGATATACGATGCCATTGATATAGTTTAAGGAATTAAGAGACCGCGGCAATGCTGACTATGTCATGTTGTCCGGTTGGAGGAGAACCCTCCAGCCGGATGGAAGAGAAGCTTTTCGATTCAGTACCTGGCGATGGAAGCAGAGGTAGACAAAGACCTCTACTGCGTTGGAAAGATCAGGTGGAGAAAGACCTGGCTGCACTTGTCTAAGTCAGTAAATATAAGAAGATTTAAGAAAGGACAGACACGCAAAATTCTTTGGGAAAGGTTAAACTCTTAATAGTAATATCAACTGGTGGCAAATCCTGTTTTCCTGTGTAATAACACATTATTTTATTATTGTGTTTGGGAGTTTAATGTATTGAACTAAATATTTTGTAGCGAAAATTAAAAACTTATTATTATAGAGAATTGAAAAATCTATATAACGTCGAATATTGTTTTTTCGCTAAGTCAGACTCATTCAAAAGTTATTCGAAGTCAAAGTCCAACCTTAAATCCTGAAAGATAATTTTTACTACTTTTTAAATTTTTTTCACAAAATAATGCCACAAAATCATAAAATTTTTGTGAGCTTGGTTGTTTTTATTTCGTTAAATTCCTAGCAACTTTGTTTGGTGTATAAACATTTTGTTTGGCCTCCTTATCGTCCTTGTTCCTTATACAATACTTATGCACCTGCGTATGTAAAATGTTTGAGCTCGTTGATCAGTTTCTTCAATTTCCATAATTGTGAGTGAAAAGTTTATGTTTGATAATGATAAATATTGACTTAAGAATTTATGCAAAACCATTTCACTTTACTGTGTGTGGGTGAAGAAGGATTCACTGAATACGTCTGTAAAGTTTTGTCTTAAATAAATAATAAAATCAGCAAAATACGCTGCAAATACTAAAAACACATGTGTGTGTGCGCAAGTATATAAATTTGTTTATACTTCTGTATATTATATTCTTTATAAAAAATTTTGCAAAACTTTAACCTCTAACCTCTTTCCGCCGCTCACTTTCCGCTCACATTTCACTTTGCCTGTTTATTTAATAGAATAAGTATTTATGTTACCACTTTCCATACACTTATTGTTGTTGTTCTAAAACTTTTATTATGATTTACTAGCCTTTGACATTGTAATGCTTCCCTGGCTCCAAATTCCATCCACCTTTTGCCTGCCTGCCGTACGCCGAAAATGTTCCGGCTTCGCCGAAAGTTATCTTTCGCTCGCGCAGCCATCATTTGATATTCATATTTTTCGCTTTTTTACTGCAAATCGTCTGTGTTGCGGCGCATAAAAATATATGAGAGTGAATTCAATACACAGCAGCGATGAAATATGCAAACGCACACATACATATGCAGGTGTGTAGCGTGTGTAACGGCACAAAATTCGCTGCCAGGTGTATAACCACCTGGCGAGGAGTGGCGCTCATACCGCAGTTCATGAAAATATTTCAACAAATCTGTGTGTGTGCATACATATGTACATGTATGGGCATTAAACTTGGCGTTGCCACCCTGTCGGCATGCCGGTGATCAAATTGCATATTCATTCATTTTGAGCGCGGCTAACGGAATTTTCTGCCTCAACGCACTTAAACGCATAAATTATCTAAGAATATGCTGAGCCACGCCGCAGCACTTCGAACATATTTCGTGCAGGGCGGGGCGTATAAAAAAGGCGAATTATGAATAAAAATAAAAATTACAAAAACACAAATTGAGGAGCAGCCGTCTATGCTCGCCTAAAAATATTTTTCAACCACTTGCAGATATTTTTCATATATTTTACCGTTATTTTTATGCCGCGCCACTACATATGAATAAATTAAGAAAAAAGCGCAGAAGGGAGCATATTTTTCTACGCATATTCAAAGCATTTGGCGCTCACGTGCGGAATGCTGGCAAGTCTTTAGGGCTGAATGTGCACGGCGAAGGCGTCGGCGTTGCACGTTCGTCGCATGAAATTCATGCGAGCGTTGTAAAATGCCAATGAAAATGGCTTCTAGGCTTAAATGGTTTGAAGGCTGAATGGCTCAAGTGCTTCGACATATTTCGGTGTGACATTTAAAGGTATGTGCTCACAAACGGCTCTGTGTGTGGGGAAAGTGTGCCAATAGTTGACTTAATCTGTGAAAGGGAATAGTAACGCAGTTAGACTGCTTAATGCTAGTTTAATTACTAACCTTGTTCTCGCTTGTTCTCTCGATTCTCAAAAGGACTTTCGCAAATTTAGCTGCCGCTTAGTGTGCCTTGAGCTTTAGTCTAACTTCGAGTTGTGAGTCTAGAGTGTTTGTGAGTTTAGTCGCAAACGGAAATCTGCGCTCTTTTTATTACCTGGAATTTGGTGCTAATCTAAAGCGATTTGTGCTGGGCTGACGATGGAAAAAGCACGAAATCGAAAGCTGATTAGAACTTTTGTTGGAGAGCACATCTCGATCTACTATGGAAACTATTTACAGTTCAATAAATTCCTCAATCCAATGGATAACGGATATTTTTCCTGCATGAATAGTTTTGAACAAACTTTAAACCAGACTTCGATTTGGAGAAAGTTTACTATTTAGAAGCAGTTTTCTTTTAACTATATTGAAGTTATGTTTTGAGCGGAGTTGCCAGCTGTTTCCAAAATAGTAGTTGGGTAAAATTTTCTCAATTTGAAATATTTAACAAACCGTTCAACATTAAGGAAAATTTTTGTTGAAAATATTTTTAAAAAGAGTTGCCACGTATTTGAAATTTCGAATTAATAAAAAGTTATATGAACTGGAATAAAAGAAGGTTAATAGATTTTATTGAATTGAAAGTATTTTTTGGGGGAGTTGCCACCTGCTTAAAATTTTAATTCAACAAAAATAATACAACATAAAATTAAGAATATTTATAGCAACCAAATCGAATTGTTTTCGAAAATATTTTTTTCGGAAATATTTTTGGTAAGGGTTGCCATATAGTTTTACTTAAAATAGATGTTATATGAACTTTACACGTTGAAGAAATGTAATTATATTTATTTAGTTAAAGGTTTTTTTATAGAGTTGCCACCTGTTTAAAAGTTTAATTTATCAAAAATAATACAACTTAAAATTAACAAAATTTAAAGCAAGAAAAACAATTGTTTTCGAAAAGCTATATGTATATCGGAAATATTTTTTGAAAGCGTTGCCATATAATTGTAAATTTAAAAAAATGTTATAGGAACTTTTTATGTTGAACAAAAGTACTTCTATTTATTTAATTAAAAGTATTTTTTAGGAAAGTTGGCACTTATTTAAATTTTTAAAGTTTATAGAATAAATGAAATGTACAACATTTACATAAATCAAATAACTATTTTAAAAATAGATTTCTCTTGAAAATATTGCCACCTAATCGAAAAGTGTAATTTAAAATATTAAAAGGCGCATCTTTAAAAATTACAGAAAATTAATATATTTTATTGAACTAAAAGTATTTTTTGGCGAGTTGCCACCTGTTTAAAATTTTAAATAAATAGAGTTTATGAAATAAATGATGTGGACAACATTGACGAAAATCAAAAAACCATTTTAAAGGAAGATTGCTGTAAGAAATATTTTTGAAAAGTGTTGCCAATCAAAATTTAATCAAAAATTGTAATTTAAAAAATTTTAAGTGCATTTTTACAATTTGAAGAAAACTGGTGTATTTTGATTTAATTGGAGATATTTTTGGAGAGTTGCCACTTAGTTAAAAAAATTATTCAATATGGTTTATGCAATAAATGCATGTACAATATTAATCGAAATAAAACCTAACTGTTTTTGGAAAGATTTCGGGCGGGAAATTTTTAGAGAAGGGTTGCCATTTAATCTAAAATTGCAGCTAAGGCAAACTATCAACTCTGCTAGTTGAAGAAAGTTAAAAAATATTGTTGCTAATGCCAAACTATTTTTAAAGAGTTGCCACATACTTTAAATTTTAATACAATTAAATTCTCTAATTCTTTTAAATGTATACATATTTTTTAAAGAAACTGTAAAATTTCAAAAAAAAAATATTTTAGAGAGGAGTTGCCACTTAATTGAAAATTGCAAGTGAAAAATTTTTTTAAGAAAGAAAAAAACGAACATATGAAACGTTTTATTATTTAGTTTAACTAAATTTTTTTAGTTAAAAATATTTTTTGTCGAAAGTTGCCACGTGTCCCAAAATTATTTAATAATATAGCTGTATTTATTTATTTTTTTTATTAGTAAATTTTTTGTTTTTTTTTTTCAATGTTTTTTTTTAGTAATTTGTGGTATTAAAGTCATATTTTGTCAGGCTGTTGAAGGAACTGCGATCTTTGGACCCAATCTTTTTCTCTGAAATTTTCAAGAATACGAATGAAAAATGCCTGCTGCCCTTGTCGCAGCACTCACATTGCCTGTCAACTGAATCATCTGAAATGACTACCTTCAAATCCGCCCACATTCAACGATATTCCTGCTCTATATACATATGTATGTATATGGTATATTAATACATATAATCTAAAAAAGTTGATTATAGATAAAACCTGCCATCTACATATTATTAGATATGTATGCATGTACATATGTAAGTGTTATCACTAATCTAAATCCACTTCCGTTTGAACTCAGCGCTGCATAGTTATGCATACATAAGTTTGTTGGAGTGCGTATTTTGTTTCCAACTAATTCAGCATTCACTACTCGAACTCGAGTTGACAGCAAGCACATACACACCCACACGCACACATGTGAAACTTCCGTGTCCTATGGGAGAGTTGTCAACCAGCATTGAAGTATGCGTGCAGTGAATTAGTGTCAGCACCGGCTCCATATATAAATATGTATTTGTGTGTGTGTTGGATGGAAAAAATCCAGTTTGCAAAATCAGTTTACGCGTAGCACTGAAGACTAGCTTCACTTTAAGCAACTTTGCAAGAGAAAAAAGCAAAAACAAGAACTCCTCATACGCGTATGAAATTACAGCTGAATATGTATGTGTGTGTGTTTGTATATGTGTGTGTGTGTATGTGCCTGTATTGCGCGCCTGTTGACGCATATGCAAATGAGCAGGGCTGACGGCTGCTGGCAGTACTTTAACAACTGCCGCAGTTCGCGTGGACATGCGCCGCGCGACAAATGCAAATGCAACGCTGCCGTATGATGACCGCCACCCCTGCCCTCCCAAGCACCTTGCCTGCGCGAAAGAATGCGACATGGACTCAACGTAAACGGAATATCAAATGATTTTTATTAAACGTGCGCTGTTTGGCCTTACTTGCCTTACATCCGTTGCCGCCGCTGATGAAGCATTGCGCATTTGCTACGGTGTTGGCATAGCTACGAGGGTGGTAGGTTAAGAGTGGAGTTTTTGTGGAAGTAGCTATGAATTGTTGGTTGTTATAGTACTTTAAAATGTAGCTAAGTACATATCAACAAAGGTTAAGAGAAAAGGTTGAGAGATCACCAAGCAGAGACAAAATCAACGCAGTAACCAAAAGTAATTTCTACCATCGGAGCTGTCTCACATAACCTATAAAAATCTCCAGCTGTATCCTCAACAAGTCTGCTGCTTCTTGGTAACTCTAGCAGTGCAATCATTATGAGAGTTTTGTGCTTCAACAAAAACGCTTACCTATTATAGACCAAGGAAGTTATCAAGAAATGTAGCGAAAACTTTTAATCTTTATTTTCAAAGTTTCAAAATTATAACAGTTAATCGGGATACAGTAAGTCTAAGGCATGCTGGAAAGCGATACCTGTGACAATCTGAAAATACCTCTCGGAAAAGTCATTGAAATTTTTTTGTTAACCGGAGAAAGAATGTCTGAGAAATGCTTCGAGAGACAGTAAGAACCTGAAAACATTAAATTGTTAATGTTCGGTTAATAATCGGGTAACCTATCTATCGGGTATCAATGGAAGCTCAGTACAGTAAGTGATAAATATTTGGTTAATAATCAGGTAACCCATCGAGTATGTATACAAGCTCAGTACAGTAAGTGGTTAATGTTTGTTTGACAATCAGGTAATGTACTGGGCTTCTTTCTGGTATAAATAGAAGCTGAAGAAAGAAGTATAAACTGGTAATACTTCTATTACTAGTAAAGTCCTTATTTTTCCATTATTCACACCTTGCAACAACAGCTTTGCGACTTCGCAGGAACTACCGATTGACTATAAATCTACAAGCTTGAAGCTCAACTGCCTAGTACAATAAGTATACCTGTCTAAAAGCCCGGACAAATATTGATCACTACAGTTTCAAGGCCAAGGACAGTTCTATTAGTTCATGTAAGGGAGATTTTTTGTATAAACATAATAATACCTTCTTTCAAGGTTCTTTCGGGGACCTTTATCATATATGACATATACTACATAACTTCTAAATGGCTTCATAGAAGTTCATCTTTTAGTCCGAGAACTAAGAAAAGTTATGGGTCTTGACGTAGGAAGTTTTGAATCCATTAGAGTAACCTTCAATGAAACAAACCACCGTTTTAGGGATCTTAAGTTTCAGAAGCCTTAATCTGTGAAATTATAGCAAATTTTGGAAAATACTTGAGCAAATCGAGTTTAAAAGAAGTTTGGAGTAGAAATTTAAGTCTTCGAAAAAGACCATCTCATCAAACCAGTCTCGTAAACGAGAGTTGGTAGTATTTACAGTTGTACTTACTTATGTGTGTGTATCTGTAAGCGTATCGACATTTGTATTTATTTAACTCTTGACAGGATATTGCTTTAACGCTTTAAAAGTGTGTCATTGAGCAAAAAAATACAAAAATAGTATCAGAAAATACAAAAACAAAATCAGAAAGTACAAAAAACAACAAACATACAAAAAAATAGAAAAGCAACAAAAAAGTTTGAATAAAAGCAACAAAATTGAGCTTAGTGTGAGCGAAAGCTCAAACGGAATGCGATTATTCCACTTATTGTTTTGCTTCTACTTCAGTGGATGTTGCCACATGGCAGCTCTGTAGCGCCAGATTCAATTTACGCGCTTTGCAAATACAATTTTTCTATTAGATGCGCAAAAGCAGAAGCAGAGAATCAAATTAAAACAATTAAATCAGCGCTTTGCTTTGTGCAAACACGCAGGCCCGCCGGCGCTACGCTGCTTTTGAACGCCATGGCAAAAACAGAAACAGCAGCAAAAACAAAAAAAAACATAAAATAATTTACAAAAAAAATATGACAATTGAATTACGCTAAAAACCACAAAGTTTTGGAATGAACATGCAGTGAATACAGTTAACATAAAATTACGTAGGGATGTCACTGAATGCGGCTGGGAACAAGAATACATAGTCTAAAATGAGTTGAATTCTAAATGAGCTGAAATTTGTATGTTATCATTAACTTTCAAGAATTACTAAAGATAATGGACCTAAAAATATATATTGAAAGTCCGGTCTGGTATCTTCACTCTTTGATAATTAGTTACATGTATCTCAATTGCGGAAGCGCTGAATCCGAAAAACTGAAGCCTAAAAATAATAAAATAGTACCTACTATACTACAGTTCATAAACCAAAAAACATTATCCAATCAATGCAAGTGAAGCAATTGAAATTTTAAAATAACTTATGTAATCTTCAACCATCCGATGGATAAAAGCTAGTGAGAAGAATTTTAGGCATCTTGTAGGTATAGCCCTGGTATTTCTATAAAACAATAAAAAGGTCAGCTTACTGTACTAAAAATGTAGACATGTAAAATTCACTACGAATGCCTTGCATACCAGGCTTAAGTCTCTTCTTCTTTATTGGCGTAGACACCGCTTCCGCGCATATAGCCTAGTTAACAACCAGTTAGGTTTTAGAAGATTCCAAGTGTAGCCAGATACTTCTCCACCTGATCTCTCCAAGGCAGTGGAGGTCTTCCTCTTGCTATGCTTGCTCCGGTAGGTACTGCGTCGAATACTCTCAGAACTGGTGTGTTTTCATCCATTCGGACGGTCGGTCTCTTAATTCTCTTCACTATGCCAATGCCTCCTATATCTCGTACATCTCATCAATCCACCGACTGCAGTGGTGGCCATTGCCAATTCACAAAGGACCTTAAATCTTCCTCAAAACTTTTCTCTCGAAAACTCGTAACGCCGACTCATCAGATATTGTCATCGTCGCTGCCTCTGCACCATATAACACGGTCAGGATGATGAGTAACTTGTAGAGTTTGGTTTTTGCTTGTCGAAAGAGGACTTCTCAATTGCCTACCTGTTGGCAAGTGTTATTCTGCATTGGATTTCGAGGTGGGTGGTTCCAAGCTAGATAAAATTATGTACGACTTCGAAATTATGACTGTCAACAGTGACCTGGGAGCCAAGTCCCGAGTGCGACAACGGTTTGTTTGATGACAGGAGATATTTCGTCTCGCCCTCGTTAACTACCAGTCCCATTTTCTTCGCTTCCTTATACAGTCTAAAGAAAACAGAACTAAAGGCGCCTATATTATGGCCAATGATGTGGATGTCTTCGGCGTATTCCAGCAGTTGTACACTTTTGTAGAAGCTTGCTGAGTCTTATATACATAATTATTTAATCATCCACACTTGATTTAAAAGTGCTTATTCAAACCTTTAATATAAATACCAGGACCACTTGTACGTAATTGTACCTGTATTTCAAGGTCCCATATGAACTCAATTAGCGCTGCAATTTTAGTGCACTATCGTAGAACCTTTATAACAATGCTATCTTATTTCATCTCTGCGCTCAATAATGCTTTCTGTGGATGGGCATTCAAGGTTTGTTGCCTGATGGTTTCCAAGAGCTGGAAACTCCTTATTCTTTTCTAGCTTGTAACTGCGGCAAATATTGTTGTAGGATGGATCAATTTTTAACGTATGTTCTTCAAAAGGACAGTTATCCGTCATTGTAGCTGTAAGTCTGTAAATACTATTCTGGACGTACATAATAAGTCCTTAGTTTTAGTTTTTCATACTTAGGACATATTTGGTTCATTATCTTGCAGCTGGTTATTGATTTCCATCTGTTCGGAGCTATATGTTCAAAATGAGTATAAATCTCTCTTTTAATCGTTCCCTTCGGATTTGTATAAAAATAAAGGCTCTTAGCTTGGATTCGTCAATTCAATTTCGTCTGCTATTTTGTTGCCGAAAAATGTCCAGTACTTTTCTTTTTTTATAACTCTATAATAGTAGACTGACCTGGACTGACATAGAAAACATAGTTTCACGTATTTTACTTCTAATACAAATCTCTATTAACGTCTTTAAAATAGGCTTCCTTTCAGGCAATACTGACATACCAATGCTAAATTCAGTGTACCATACACTTGCCAAAAGCTTCAGCAGCGGTGGCTTTTCGGTCGTTTAAGAGACTTTTGTTCGCTTTCGATTTCGGCTCGTCCTTTTAGCGTCCTTCTCGTCATCAGTAAAGTTGTGTTTGATGAGTCTAAGGTTCCTGGCTGCGTTGTCAAGCAGCTATTTTGCGACCTTCACTCGAGATCGTTTTTGCAAAAGATTCAGGTCTTTTAGCGAAAGTCTATCATTCACACCCCTCCTACCAAAAACATTAACCAAATTGTGTTGAGTCGATCCAGAAGAGATCCGCTGTGATCTTATGTGATCCAAACACGTTGATTTCAAAACACTGTTTTTTTAAGTTTATCGATGTTCTCACCATTAAAATCCATAGAGGTAGATAGACGACTCGCATGAGACAAATTTAGCATGTATTCGAGACTTACTGATGCAATTTATACTAGTTTTTGCAGTTATTCACCAACTATTGAATTCATTGATGTGTATTCTATGCCTTAAATTTTTTTTTCAACCTACAAACGTGATAATTGCAGCTTAACTTTAAAATTTCACTTTCAAAACATGTATATTTATTACAAAATATACCTACTCATTTATCTATTCCACTCTCCTCCCCTACGCAAATAATTTTGCAATTAATTTTTAGTTGAAATATTTGAAATTCAATTTCAATCATAATTAGCGCTGATTAAATGTTAAAAATGACAAGTCCGGTCGCGGGCGGATCAACGTGACCGCTTTCATCTCATTAATGCAAATAAAATTAATGTCGGTGAATATGTAAGCCGACGGGAATGAATTTACCTTTGCATGCGTGTTATTTAAATATTTAATTGCTAAATGCATTACATCACGTGTGCGAACATAAATATAAATGTACATACATACATACATAAGCACGCAACTATTATTTTATATGCACGGGTCTAGAAAAAATCAGCGCTCTATAACTGTAAATCCAATTTAAACCAATTTTCCGCCGCGCATGAATTATGAAGGTATCAACTTACAAAACTGAAAAAATAAACACAAATACACACTTGCAATCCAATATCAATAAAATGGTGGAAATACAAATGTTAAATCATGTTTATGCAGTTGGAAAGTGGTTTTGGCTTGTTTTTCTGCAAAAATCATTTTTCATATTCTTAAACAAACGCATTTGTAAAGGCTCAAATGGAAATATTATCTTGTATTACTTAAGTACAGAATTTATTGGAGCTAAATGGTTACAAAAGGGTGGAAACTTTCGGGTATTTTCTTCTCTATTGTCCAGCCTTTGAAAGAATGTGGTTGAGACGTTATACCATTGGTGAACCCTTAGATATAAGTGAAACGGGCATTGACCGCCTCAATAAATGTGTGATCGGCTCAAAGCACTTTGTCGATTTACGAGAGTCTTGATGATCAATTTTATAGAAGCTTCAGTTAGTTATAGTTGGGTATATTAGGGTATAAGCTGTCCCTATTGATCGACCATTTAACCTAACCTAATCTAACCTACCTAAATGTTGGCATTTGTCTGCAAACCGCTGCATCTTCAGCTTGTCTCCAAGCTGTGTTAAAAGCTTTAGCTTTCAAAGAGTGGCTCGATTTTTAGTACTTAATGCCAACACTTTCAGTGGTTTTCTTAACTAAAAAGGATTCATAAAAGTTATCCAAGAGTTCGAAAATGTTATATACTTTGTGGAAGTCTGCATTTGTCGGATAAAATCACAAATTCTTTTTGTTATAATATTATGTTACTCATAAGGATGATGTACACAAGAAGAACAAAACTGAAAGTAGAGCCCATCAGGCTTTTGGAGAAAGCAGCAAATAGAAGCTACTTTTTTTAGAAATAATTAAAGGGTGATCCAAATGGAGGCACTCAAAAGTCTCTTTTTGACAATCATGCGGGAGTATTGTCCAGCTGTCATGTTATTTTTGTTCAAATCTGCTTGGGATTTCATCGTAGAAAGACTTACGCCTGAACAACGCTTAAAAATCGTTCAACTTTACAACGAAAATTCATGTTCTATAAAGAATGTGTTTCGCGGTCTTGTGCAAGAATCCAATGGAAATCGCTTCGTTTTATGATCTATTAAAAAGTTCCAAGAAGATCTTAAGTTTTCAAGCCAAATTTTGTTCAGCAATGAGGTCTATTTCTGGCACAATCAGTATCTAAGCAAGCAAAATTGCCACATTTGAGATGAAGAGCAAGCTGAAGGAATTCAAGAGCTGCCATTTTATCCAGAAAAAAAGGTTTAGTATGGTTTGTTGGCTGGTGCAATCATTGCTCCATATCTTTTCAAAAAAGTGACAACGTAACCGTTAATGGGGAACGTCATCGCGCCGTGATAACCGACTAATTGATTTCTGAAATTGAAGCTCGTGATCCGGAGACATTTGATTTCAGTAAGGCATCACTTTCCACACATCGCTTCAACCAATGGATTTATTGAGAGAACACTTCGATGAGCAAATAATTTCTCGTTTTGGCCTGGTCGCTGAGCCACCGAGCTCGTGTGTTATCACACCGTTAGACTTTTTTCTGTGGAGATATGTGAAGTCTAAAGTGTAGGCGGACAATCCAGCTAAAGTACAGACCTTGTAGGAAAACATAACGCATGTCATTCGCCAGTTACGAGTCAAAATGGTCGAACGATTCGTCGAAAATTCGATTCAACGGATGGACCATCTGAGATGTAGCCATGGATGGCTGAAAGAGATAATCTTCAAGAACTAAATATATTTAAGAATACGCACAGAAAATTTCATATCGTTCCGGTGAATATTTTCTAAGTTATGCGCAAATTTGAAAATGCGTTTCAGAGTGTTTCTGAGTGCTTCGAAGAACAAGGTCAAATTTTAGACGCGTTTTTCTCAAAATGCAAAGTCCCTGACCACCATTACTCAAAAGCGGCTAAACTGATTATTTTTTAGCAATTAATATACAAATTTTTTTAGTCAAAAAATATATTTTTTAAAAACAATTTAAGTCCGAAATTTTAGTCAAAAATGGATTTTACTCAAAACGTAATTTTTGAGTGGCGCTTTCGGAGATCAGCTGTAATTCCTTTCCATATAAATATTTTTGCTAATCTTCTTATTCTTAGCAAAAATATTCTTCTTCTTCTTTTTGCTAATACTAGTACTTAAAATACAGTTAAAAGATACCCATACATGCTTTTGTGTCAATAAATTCATAAGTTTTCTCAGACAAAATCTGGAAAATTAGTTTTTTTAGCCTTCTAATTTTATGTAATTCGTTAACTGTTAAATATGTCAAAGAGAGACGTTGTTGTCGATTGGCTCTTCTCTGAAAAAAAGCGTTTCAAGGAAAAACACACTCAAAATTATGTTACCCGTTTACACTAAGCCAGAAAGCCTTATGCTCAAGTCTTCGAAACAAATTATTTTTAAAACTTTCCGATACTATTTTCAAATATAAACGGCAAAGTTAATTTTCATTTGTATATGTAAGTACAATAAATTATGGAACTTAAACGAATTCAATCAATCTAAATGAGATTGAAATTACTGGCTTTCGTT
This sequence comes from Bactrocera dorsalis, assembly GCF_023373825.1. Classification (NCBI taxonomy): domain Eukaryota; kingdom Metazoa; phylum Arthropoda; class Insecta; order Diptera; family Tephritidae; genus Bactrocera; species Bactrocera dorsalis. Next base: position 66,214,722 of record NC_064306.1, read on the forward strand.
ATCTGTCAAATTTACTGACAATAATTTTACATTTTCGAAAATCATAATTTTTCCTAGTAACTTTGGTGCAGACTTAAAACTTATTTGTTTATTTTTAGGTCTCCTATTTGTCATAAAAGATATTTTCATAATAAAAATGGCAATACATTTCTTCGGTTTGACTAGCATTGTCATTAAATTTGACACAATGAAAACTCCTCATAATAGAGAAGTTCTACGATAATTGTTATAAATCATTAGTATACTTATTTAGTACCTTGGTATGAGTAATATGTTTTTGTAACTGCTAAAGGTTTGAAGAAGTTTAAGTAAACTCCTCAACGCTATTAGAATGGCTAACAATTTGACGATAGAAATTGGAATTATGGGAAAAAAGCTGACACATTTGACTTAGTATAAAGACATGACAGTTTTTTCGAACATATTTGAACGGAACTCTTCCCTCATGCTTCAAGATTAAAATACATATATACCAACAACAAATAAAGAATTGATTGAAATAAAATATATATTTTCATTTTACAACTGTCACAATCAGTCAAATTTCTCTTCGAATGTAGCAAAGCGCATATGAAACCCGGATATATGATGATTGAATATTTTAAAGTGATTCTCATAAAATATAATCGTGTCTAATGAAGCATAAACAGTTTATTATTCAATTCTAATGCACACTTATTGAATACACTTCAATGCTGATTATCATTGATCGCTTATCTATTTCGCTTAATTGAATGCAGTTTCTGCTTATCTTAAACACTCGACTCGCAATAACTTGAAGAGATAGTCTCATTACGCGTACGCATTTTCGTGCAAATCTTGTGTTATTTAACGCCACCACACATTTAAGGCGCTACAAAGATAAGCCCCATTTGCATTTGGAGAAAAATATAGACGCCTTTGGGATCTTCTCTCCCTCTTTCTCTCTTCGGTCGTGCCTCGTTTGCATACCATATAAAAGTGCGCTAAGCGTTGGAATGCTTGAAATGCTAAATGGAAAAGTTAAATATTTATTGCATACTATTAGGCGTTGAACATGTGCGTTGCTGGAATCGAATGCCACAAGGCATTCAATCGCACCGAACGCAATGTGGAATGGCAAACGGCAGTGGCATGACAAAAATTGTGAAAACGAGGCAGCGAAAGGGAAGAAAATGCACAACTATTTGCGGTGGAGTGTGTGTTGGTGCTCATGTATGTATATGTGTTTGCATTGTAATGAGTTGCGTGTTGGAGATGGTTGGATTTTGTATAAATGGAAGAGATATTCGAGTGTGCACTCGAATAATCGTGATATCAGTGGGTTTAACACTGGAATATGTGAGCTAAGTAATACTTGAAATCTGTTCACAAAGTTACTGATGCTGAAAAGTTGCTATACTTTTTTAATAATAAGTCTAATTTTCTATACTTTTTTACTTTTTGTTTTCATATTTGTTGGTTTCTTGCCTGTAATTCTTTGATCGTTCTCATTAAAAGAGTTCTAAGGAAAGCAAATATGTGGTCAATTAAAAATTAGTAAAAAGTGGTGAACTAAGAACTAAAAAAAATTGAAAAAAGGATAATTAGCTTACGAAAATACTAAATTTGATCATTTTAGAACCAACTACCCATTTTCTTTCAACCATGGCCTATAATCATCTATGAAAATCATCAATAAAATCAGTATTGATAGTAGTTGTTGACCGAAACAAATTATGGTCCGATGGTGCAAAGGCTATATGGTGGAAGCATCAAACTTCCCTGACCTGGCCGTGGTTTTTCGATTGCTGGCTTAATCTCGCTTGGACTATGATCTTTTTCACACATTATTGTCGTATTTGATTCAGTTTTCGTCTCCTGTTACCATTCGTTTTAGACATGGTTCGATTTCACTTCGTTTCAGCAAAGAATCGCAGATGTCAATTCGGTCCATTACATTAGCCTTTAAAGTTCTTAGCGATGTCATGGCTGTGCAGGTGACGGTCCTGATAGATATTTCACATCGAAATTTCCAGAATCGAAGCGAACAAACCATTGTGTAGCACCAAACTCCGTATATTTCAGAAATTGTATGGAATCGAATCGAACAACAACTGGTATAAATCTCATAAACTGGCATAACCAAACACATAAAAAATACCATGTCGCTTATGGATTCTGAAAGAGCTATTATAACATACTCTTCTTTATTGAATTTTGTATAGCCTTGGTGTTGTTTCACAATTAATATTTTTGACTAAAGAGACTAATGGAAAAAATATAGCAAGCAAATAAGCTTTAAATCGTATAATTTAGACAAAAATTGCCTTACGACAAGTAATGAGACTGATTTTATTGCCGCGCTTGTGGTAAACCTGTGACCTTGAAATTCCCTTTCTCTTTTTTCGGCATCCCCTAGCATGTGTTTGTAGTGCCCGTCGCGAAAATGGAAAAAAGAGCAAAAGCAGCATCGAATGACCGTCGCAGAAGACTGTTTGGAACAAGTGGAAAACGATCCCACACTGCTTGATCGAGTTATGAGTTGAAAACGATGATTATTGCCTTTTTCGATAGCCGTGGAATCGTCCACAAAGAATTCGTTCCACCGGGGAAAACTGTGTATCAAGTTTACTATTGCCAAGGACTCGAAAGATTGCGAAAACGAGTCATCCGGGTGCCCCCAGACATCGTTCGTAACTGGATCCTTCATCACGACAACGCGCCGTGCCACACCGCCCTCAGCTTGTCCCAGTATTTGGCCTCTAAAGGGATCGCCGTGTTGCAACACACGTTCGCCCGACATGTCACCCTGTGACTTTTTTTGTTTCCTAAAACAAAATCGGTGGTCAAAGAAACCCATTTTGAGTCGATTACGGACATCCAGGCGGCCGTGACGAGGGTACTCGCGGACATTCTAGTCGAAGCGTTCCAGAAATGTTACGAAGCATGAAAAACGCGCTGGAATCGATATAAAGCTGCCCAAGGGGACTACTTTGATTCATAGGGGACTTCATACCTTGTATGTTAATTAGTTCTAGTGCCAAAGAAGAACAACATATCGTATAATATAAGAAAATTTTTGCTTAAATTTTATGATTTTTTGTTTTTTTTTTTTTTGATACTGTAACTTTGGGTAGATGATGGTCGAGAACACAACATCCGAGAAACCACTATGACTAAAATCACCTTACTCTAATATCTTATCACTGAACCACCTGTGCTTTTGATAAAGTTCATCCGCACAAAAACTTATATCTTTGCAACCTCTGAAGCATCGTCAAGAAACTCTTTTATCTCTCTACAAAGCTTTTCGCATATAATATTTTTTATATCTCCCATTCTTCTAAACGGTGACAGCTTCTACAATAGTCGTCTTGTGGCTTTCCTAGCCTGCTGTCAAGTCGGCATGTGCGGCACATATTCCATTCATGCCACGTTTGAATCTCCACCGAGACTCGACTACTGAAGCGTTTCACTGGGCAAATGAATTTCATAAAGTGCTATAACTCACCTAACAATTATTTACAGTTGACGTGTGCATGTGCCCTGACTAAAAGCATTTAATAACAACAGGTTCTAGCCTCTTTAGGATATATCATATCAATAACCTAAAGAGGATATATCAAAGATCCGTTCCTTTGACTGACTGCCTTTGCACCGAAAATGGGAAATGGCCTGAGATATATGGAAGAATTGCTGTGCTTTTGTTTTTTTTTTAGTTTGGTAATAATTCGACTGCCAAATATAAAGTTCTCATTAGAAAGTTTTTTTGGACAACTCAAAATATTTGGCAAAACTTTGATTTTGTAAAAATACGATTAAGAAAGAGGCTAGTAATCGACTGCACCCGGAACTAGTGCATACTTATTTCTTTTAGTGAAATTTTTAAAAATATTATCTCACTTTTACGATCTTCCACATTTCAGTTTTCTCAAGAGTGATAAAATCTATTTGTTTTTCTACATAAGGAGGTTCGGGAAGCAAGCGAATGCCAAAGCGCATAAATTTTGCCAAAAAGTATATATTTTATGCCAAAAATTTTTGATTTTTACTACTAGTGTGCATAAGTGCACTAAAGTAGAGCATATCTCTTTATGCCTGAGGACGTGTGCCTGCTCCCAAAGCCAACAGCGACGCCATTTTTGCTCACACATCGCAAACCTTTGTTCAATGGTGGTGCGGTTTACTACTTTCCTGAACTCAACAGAGAGTATAATATGTTCGTATTTATGAAAATGTGTATATATGTATATATAGAATATATATTAGGGTGGGGAGTTTCTCTGAGTTAAAAATATCATAAGAAGAAAAATTATCTTAAAATAAGCAAACTTCAATCGTTAATACATGTTTTAATCTTAATCTTTTAAAGGGTTAGACTTATGGTGAAACCATGTAAGACTTTTCTGTAAAGCATTCAATTTTCTACAAAATCTTGGAAAGGAGATATTTTTTCAAGTACTTGGAGGCGAGATTCGAATTTTTCCAATTGATAATAGGAAAAAAATGAAAAACTGTAAAACGAAGGACCTTCTCGTTACAATTAAGAGCTAATGCTTTGAGAGACTTTCCTGTAGGTGTCTAATAACCTATTTTCAAAGTATCAAGAGAAAATCTTTTTTTCTAAACTACCCTAGTGTATGAATGAAGTATTAATTTCTTAGAGGTATCTGAAAACATATTTTAAGAGTACCAAGCAAAAAAAGTATTATTTATTTTTGACCCACCCTAATACACAACATATTTATATCACTTTGCCTTACTTACTTGGCAGACAAATAACTTTTATTGCCTTTTCCGTTTCGCTCTTTTTCTCTATTACAGCGCCAGCAGAAACAAAAATAGCAACAGAAAAAACAAAAACAGCAAAACCAACAACAACAGCAACAACAACAAAAATTCCACTTATCATAATAAGCAGAAATATTTTCGCATATTTCTGTGGAAGTTGGTCGCGTTCCTTGGCATCGTATTATCTTGCCCTGTCAAAGCGCGCTGCGAATACTAAACGTCAAAAGGATAACCACACATCAACAAACAAATATTTCTGCGTGACTGAGTGTGGGCGTGTGAGTGACTCACTTGGCATTCGGAGCGCAACAGTGCCGGCCGCTTAGTTTCGGCTAAGCTGTGGGTAGCGCACACTTGAAGCAACAATCAAGGCAAATACAACAACAGACAGCAATAACCACCGTTATTTGCTAGTATTTCGTTTATGATTTCGTGTCGTTTTCAAATAGACCCACGAAAAAGTTGCGACGGCCGTTTTGAGGAGTGTGCAAAGCAAGCCGCGTGGCATATGAGCTGCCATTATAGACACACACACACTTATGGACTTATAAATATAACACATATGTGTGTTTGTGTGAGCAAATATTTATCGCAGTGAAACACTTGTGGCAGTTTAAGTAGCCAATCTTTCCGCGCCGAGGAACAGCTGGTGCGCTTATTAGCGCCATTGGCAGGCAATTCTGGTCGGCTGTCGGCTAAACCGTTATTTAGCTAGTTAAACAATCAAGGCAAATGTGAAAAAAAAACCAAAAACGCAAACTGAAAGGCAAATAAAGGCATAAAGACAGAAGTAAAGACATAAACATCACAACAAGTGTAGCACACAGCCACCATTTAAAAACAAGTACAACAACAACTATTAGCAAATATTGCCTCAACGCGTTCGCGTGTGAATTTGTACATCTTCCATCCTCTCAACCAACAGCGCCAAAATGCAGACAAATGTGCAAATTGATTCGAAGAATCTGCGCTCGAATGACGACAACTTTCGCTCGCGCGGCCATCACATCACCATCGAGGTAAGTACCTCCTCTCTTTCGCTACTTTAATCTGCTACTTTTAATTCTGCTTTTCGAAACGAGAATGTAGAGTCGTATTTAAGTATTGTCGATTTGCGTCTCGGCGATTAAGTTATGTTTCGGAGAAAGTGCCAAGGGGTCAGTGCACTTAACAATGCACTTGCTGTCTTTTGTTGTTGGAACATTTCATTTATGACTCCTACCATTTATGGAATATAAAATGTGCGCATATAATACGGAATGATAAAAAAATTCTAAAATATATATCTTTCATTTGTCACTACAAAAAATACTTGCATTTAATTAGTGATAAATGGCTTATTTCTCACGTAATATGTTACTTCCATATATGTAAATTAAAGTAAGTTGTGAATATTGATTTTGATAAAACCTAAACTCAACTTTAAAAAAAATCTGCGTTTCCAAATCTTCATTTGTGGGAAGTGTTGATTTTTCTTTCAGTAAGCACATCGAAAACTCCAAATAGTTTACGGAGATGCTCTTTTAAGTGAAACATAGTGCCGTGATTGGTTTCGTCGCTTTAAAAACGGTGATTTCGATATAAACGACCGTTCGCGTGAAAAAAAACCAAAAACCTTCGATGACGGTAAATTGTTGACGTTGTTCGATTCGGATCCATGTCAAACGCAAGTTGAGGATGCTTCAGCATTGGGAGCTTTAAAGCAAAACAGAATCACTTTTTCGTGCCTCTCCTGATTGTGGTAATTAGGAACCCAAGTTTTTTATTTCTGAAGATGAATGGTTTTACCAAAATGTGGAATACCATTTTGCCAGAAATATGGAAAAAGTTGCCAAAAGCAACTTGCAATTTTTCCAATAATTCATTTTTAACCACTTTCTTACAATAAAATTGCATATTGGTTTAAAAGAACAAGATGAACTTAGTTGAGCATCTAATACAAATTGAGCGATCTGTAAGGGTTGTAAATTTCAACGGAAGGATTGCCAAAAGTTATACCAGGTTTTCCAATAGGGATGGCAGATTTTAAAAGAAGAAGAAAGAGCCTGCATCCTCATAAAATTGTTCTCAATCAAGAACTAAGTCCATTGGACTTACATACACGTCGTGAATGTGCTGATTTTGCCTTGGAATAACTTGAAAATATTAACGACTTTTGTATGAAAACAATCCTCTTCGTCTCAGGAGCCTCGTGCTTCCATCTGAGTGGCGAGAAAAATAAACAAAACTGTAGATGCTGGTGCTCGATAAGCTGGCCGACAGGGTAATGCTCGAAAATTCTACGAAAAGATGCGGCGGCTTACAGAAGGTTTCAAGACCGGAGCATACTCTTGTAGAACCCCCAAAGGTGATCTAGTTACCGATGCCCAGAGCATACTTAAATTATGGAGGGAACACTTCTCCAGCCTGCTGAATGGCAGTGAAAGCACAACACCGGGAGAAGGCGAACCCGATTCCCCAATCGATGACGATGGAGCAGACGTTCCATTACCCGACCATGAAGAAGTTCGAATAGCAATCACCCGCCTGAAGAACAACAAAGCGGCAGGGGCCGATGGATTGCCGGCCGAGCTATTCAAACACGGCGGCGAAGAACTGATAAGGAGCATGCATCAGCTTCTTTGTAAAATATGGTCGTACGAAAGCACGCCCAACGATTGGAATTTAAGTGTGCTCTGCCCAATCCACAACAAGATAGACCCCATAATCTGCGCCAAATACCGTGGGACAAGCCCCCTGAATATCGCATATAAGGCTCTATCGAGCATACTGTGTGAAAGATTGAAGCCCACCGTCAACAAACTGATTGGACCTTATCAGTGTGGCTTTAGACCTGGCAAATCAACAACCGACCAGATATTCACCATGCGCCAAATCTTGGAAAAGACCCGTGAAAGGAGAATCGACACACACCACCTCTTCGTCGATTTCAAAGCTGCTTTCGACAGCACGAAAAGGAGCTGCCTTTATGCCGCAATGTCTGAATTTGGTATCCCCGCAAAACTGATACGGCTGTGTAAACTGACGTTGAGCGGCACCAAAAGCTCCGTCAGGATCGGGAAGAACCTCTCCGAGCCGTTCGATACCAAACGAGGTTTCACACAAGGCGACTCCCTATCGTGCGACTTTTTCAATCTGCTGCTGGAGAAAATAGTTCGAGCTGCAGAACTTAATCGAGCAGGTACAATCTTCTATAAGAGTGTACAGCTGCTGGCGTATGCCGATGATATTGATATCATCGGCCTCAACACCCGCGCCGTTAGTTCTGCTTTCTCCAGGCTGGACAAGGAAGCAAGACGAATGGGTCTGGCAGTGAACGAGGGCAAGACGAAATATCTCCTGTCATCAAACAAACAGTCGTCGCACTCGCGACTTGGCTCCCACGTCACTGTTGACAGTCATAACTTTGAAGTTGTAGATAATTTCGTCTATCTTGGAACCAGCGTAAACACCACCAACAATGTCAGCCTAGAAATCCAACGCAGGATAACTCTTGCCAACAGGTGCTACTTCGGACTGAGTAGGCAATTGAGAAGCAAAGTCCTCTCTCGACAGACAAAAACCAAACTCTATAAGTCTCTCATAATTCCCGTCCTGCTATATGGTGCAGAGGCTTGGACGATGTCAACAGCGGATGAGTCGACGTTGCGAGTTTTCGAGAGAAAAATTCTGCGAAAGATTTATGGTCCTTTGCGCGTTGGCCACGGCGAATATCGCATTCGATGGAACGATGAGCTGTACGAGATATACGACGACATTGACATAGTTCAGCGAATTAAAAGACAGCGGCTACGCTGGCTAGGTCATGTTGTCCGGATGGACGAAAACACTCCAGCTCTGAAAGTATTCGACGCAGTACCCGCCGGGGGAAGCAGAGGAAGAGGAAGACCTCCACTCCGTTGGAAGGACCAAGTGGAGAAGGACCTGGCTTCGCTTGGAATATCCAATTGGCGCCACGTAGCGAAAAGAAGAAACGACTGGCGCGCGGTTGTTAACTCGGCTATAATCGCGTAAGCGGTGTCTGCGCCAATTAAGAAAAAGAAGATGCTGGTGCTAAGAAAATTATTATTCAATATTAAAAATTATTCATGAGCAAACATTATAGTCACCTAAATTGTTAGTTTTTTGTGATTTTTAGTCTGTTAGAATCATCGATCTGTACTTCTTTCGAAATAAATCTAGTCACTCCGTTACTGTCAGTGGAGAGCGGTACAGATAACCAACTTTTTTATGGTCGCAAATGAAAAAAGGTGTTCTTGACAATATCTGGTACCAACAAGGAGAAATGTTCTTAGATTCACATATTTCAGGAAATTGTGTTATTGAATGGCTTCAATGAAACTGTGATTTAATATCATTATACTGGCTCTTCTGTGCTTACTCGAAGTCATTGGTCTTTAGCAGTAAAACAAAATATGGTTTTTCTTGGGAATTCAATATTAAAATGCTCTTTATGACATACGGCTAGATTTGGTGCAACTGGTAGGGTTTTTCACTTTCGAAAAATAGATTTTTTTTTTATATCAGCTTATTGCTTGACATTTCAAGAATATGTCCTTAAAATTTTAAGTAGATAGAAGTAATATTCTTAGAGTTATCGTCTTATTACGAGCCTTTAACGCTCTAACTCTAACAGCTGAGGGCGGATAGGTTCTATCCCGCAGCTGCCGACGCGTTTTTCTCAAAACTACTTTTTCAAAGTCCGTGTTCACTATCATTTCAAAACTACTTGATCGATTCATTTCAAAGTTTGAACACATTTTTAACATATAAAATACCGCCCTCAACGTTTATTAAATTTTTTTTTTCATTAAGGGTGTTTTCCACTCGCAAAATGGCGGAATTTTTAGTGGTAAATAACATTTTACACTTTAGATGGACGCCAAAAATTTTTGAAAGCAAAAAAATTTTCAGAGAACGTTGGGGGAAGATTTGATTATAGTTTAACTAATTTTTCTTGGTTTTTTATTTTTGCATAATTTCCAGCCGAGTTATGGCGAACACCCCAAAGTGTTTTTTCTCAAGACGTTCTGGGAAAAGCACTGTTACCGGCTTATGCCTCAATATTTCTGCATGAAAAAATTACCTTACATTGTCAAAAGTATGCTCTATAATGTACAAATGGTCCGAATAAAATTACTCAGTCCAGATTTTAGAAATAAATTCACAAAAAAGTCTTTTTTTCTACCTTTAAAAGTCGTCTTGTAAGATTCCCACTTGTTCCGATCGCTGCAGAATGCCCTCACTGGAATGCTATATAAATAACTAGTTCTAAAATATTATTTTGTAGCATTTCGAAGGTGAACAATTAAAAAGTAAGAATTCGTCATTAATTTCACTTGAAAGTCTTTTTAAAACTGGATTTAACCTTTATAATATATATGCAGTTATTACTGAGTTTTTGCTTAGTTGTTTTTAATTTATTTTCAATTTAAATTCCATTTTAGTTCAAAATTAAAGCCCCATTTTAGTTGGCAATACGAATCAAGAGTTTCTCAGAATAATAACCGTACCACATATTCACCACAGTAGTGTTGCCGCGCTTCTTACACTGAACCACTTCTTAAAATGAAAGCCTCTTTTCTAAACTCCAGTAAAGATTTTCATTTTTTACTTTTTCTCGCTCTCTCTTTGGCTCTTTACCTAAGCTACACATGCTTGAGGCATAGCATATCTAAATTAACATTTCTTTTAATATTTGTTGTGTGGCGTGCAACAAGTGGTATAGTTAAGCAGTTATTGTAACTCAAAAGAGCGGTAAAAGCTCGAAAAGCTTACATGGCGTAGCTTTACTGCGCAAGAGAGCGTTTCTGTGGTGGATTTCTACTCAGGCTCATTTGAGTGAGTAAGAGACTGCGCTCTTATAAACACTGTACTCGAAACTAAGAGTTTATCGTCTCCGCTGCATAGCGGCGTGCAGCGCTTAAAGCTTTCATGTGAAAGCTCACGTTACACGAAACTTGAAAATCAACAGCAGTTGTTTTTATAAAATCAAATAAAGAGAACAAAGCAAAAACATATGGTTTCTGTTTATTTTAAACACCAACACAGTGACGCGCACCAAACAGCAGGCAAGTAAAGGCAAAGGACGAGCTTTCATTACAGTCTATAAGAGTGCGTTTGAATGTTTGTGTAATAATAAATGCGTTTGTGTGTGTGCCAAGGTGTAGCGCGCTTGAATCTTGAATTCTTCAATGGAATTCGCACACAGTCACCCGGGCGTATGAGTGACTGCGTGTACATATACAATTGCCAACCGTGTAATTGTGTATCTATACACTTTTCGTATACATGCACGCTCACACACATGTACACATACACGCGCATATACAAATATATGAAGCTTTATGTACGCGCGCCTGCTGTTATTGTTCTCACGTCGTCTGGCGACCAGCTATCAGTCGCAAGTAACATTTTGGCGCGTGTTGACATGAGAGACAAAATTTCGCCGCTTCACATTTGAAACTCTAACGCGCTTATTTTTCAATTTGTTTGCATATTCATTTTCAACATTCTTACCTTTTTATTGTGATTAATTGATTTATTGTTGTTGTTGCTGTTGTTGTTACGCGCTTAGTACATACGCTTTTGTCAGTGTTCGCCAGTGATTTGTGATTCGTGCAAGCTAAAAGGCAAGTGTAAAAGAATTATTTCTTACTGAAAAAATTTAAAAAAATATTTATTTTAAAATTTAAAGTGTAAAAATATTCTCAAAGTGCGCCAAAAGTGTTGCAAGTGTGTAAAAATAATTTTAAAAATTTTTTCTAAACTCAATCGCCGCGCCTTCGCCGCGTCCTACCGGCTGTTTATCACAGAATTTTCCACATCGCCGGCTGCTGGCGCACAAAAATAAAGTAATTACTAGTTTTTGTTGTTTTTTTTTTGTTTGTGTTTTGTTTGGTGTCAGCGCTACGTGCGTTGACCCGCCGGCGTGCACGGCGTTGACAGATTTATTTTTTTATGTGCACTGTCAGCTGGGTGTCGTGTCACTGCCGATTTTACACGCTTCAATGCAGGTGAATGTGTGTGGGCGCTGTGTGCGTGGCTTATCAGTTGGTCGGTGTAGAGTGCTGAGCCTGCAGTAGCACCGAAAATGTGATTACAAGGCGGAAAGTAAAAATACGAAAATAAAAAAAAATATGAAAGTGTACTGCAGTGTGTGAAAATATGGCAACTATAAAAAATAATAAGCAATAAATATATTTTTGGGTAAAGAATATAAAAAGTAGTGGAAGAAAATATGAAGAGTAGTAGAAAAAACAAAAAAAAAGTTGTGAAAGAAAAATAAAAAGTAGTAAAAAACATATAAAAGTAGTAGGTAAAATACAAAAAGTAGTAGAAAAAAATACAAAAAGTAGTAGAAAAAAATATAACAACAACAACTGAAACAAGTGACAACAAAAGCTGTTAAGTGTCGAAATCAAGCACACACACACGTGCAATAGACATACACATGTACGGAAAACGCGGTAAATGGAACAAAGAGCGCGTAAAAAATGCTGTTGTAATTCGATAGTGAGAAAAAAGGAAAATGTCAAAAAAAAATATTAAACAAAAAAACCGTTAACTTTTGCTACATTGAAGCAATAATAACCTTCATACGTGCATTGTCTGTAGCATAAAAGGGTAAGAAGCTCTTCAGATTGATTTTGTTCAGTCAGCTTGTATGGCAGCTATAGGCTATAGTGGGCCGATCTGAACAACTTGTTTGTATATTAAATTATTAAAGCTAGGTCTTGGATAATAACTTGTGTCAAATTTCCTGTTAATATCTCGCCGAATGAAAAAGTTTTTCATACAAGAATTTCATTTTGATCATTCAGTTGTATGACAGCTATATGTTATAGTGATCCAATCTGAATGATTTCTTCTGAGATTATACTGTTGCTTATTATAATAGTCTCTGTCAAATTTGGTTATGATATCTCATCAAATGAAGAAGTTTTTCATATACGGGTTTAATTTTCATCGTTCAGTTTATACAGCAGCTATATGATGTAGTGGTCCGATCTAAAGAATTTGTCTGGATATAGTGGCGCGGTTTTGTGTAATAATCTGCGTAAAATTTCGTGATGATATGTCGACAGTTGAAAAAGTTTTCCTTATAAGGACTTGATTTTGATCATTCAGTTGTATGACAGCTATATGCTATAGTGATCCAATCTGAACAATTTCTTCTGAGCTTATACCATTGTTTAATATAATAGTCCATGAAAAATTTCATGAAGATATCTTCCCAAATAAAAAACTTTTTTATATATGAACTTGATTTTGATCAGTCAATTTGTATGACAGCTATATGCTATAGTAGTCCAATCTAAAGGATTTCTTCTGAGATTATACCATTGCTTGATATAATAATCTATGCCAAATTACGTGAAGATATTTTATCAAATTGAGAACTTTTTCATATAAGAACTAGACTTTTATCGACCACTTCGTACGGCAGTTACAAGCTTTAGTGATCCGATCTCAACAATTTGTTGACCGATAATAGCATTGCCTCTGAAAATACTTTGTACAAATTTTGATAAAGATAACCCGTCAAATAAAAAAGTTTTCCATATAGCGATATGATATGACTCAGCCAGTTTGTATGGGAGCTATAAGCTACAGTGGGTCGAAATTAGTCGTACTGACAAATCTAAAGTTTTTTAGGGAAGAAAAGAATGTACGCAAAGTTTTAGATAGATAACTCAAAAATTGAGGGACTAGTTCGCATATATGCAGACATATTTTATAAAAGCTTTGACATTAACTTCTGGGTATTACCAACTACTCCGATCAGGGTATAAAAGAATCGATCAAAAACACTACAAACGCATTGCTGTCTATATATACATATACATATATACATAAAATATATAGTACACATGTGTCCGTCGTTGAAAAATCGCCACCCATTATCATCATCGAAATTGCTGGCCATCATTGTCACGCTTTTGTCTGCCTTTGTGCTGCACATTCGTCGCTATTCCATATGTGCGTGTGCTTTATAACACTTCTACACTACAATGTTTATGTGTGTAGGTGTGTCGATGGAAAATGACAACTAACCACCCGCGCCCACCCGCCAACATGACAAATTCATTGTTGCCGGAAATGTCACCGCTGTTGTTTGCATGAAAATTTCCGTTGAGCAAAATTGTGCGCTGTGTTGTTGCTGGTTTTTGCAAACACCACACACAACAACAACAATGCAGTTATTGTGTAAATATTTTTTGTGTTGCAATTGTGCGCTGCACGCGCGATTGTTGCTTCACAACTATATTTCATCACACACATACACAGAGACATTATAAGAATTTTGTGCGTGCATATGTATGAGCGTGTGTGTGAGAAATGATTAAACTCGCTTACAATAGCACAGTGGCCGCGTGAAAATAATTAATTATTATATAATATATACCCGTGTATGTGTGCGTGTAGTTAAATTAAAATTGTAGTAATGCTTATTGTTGCACGTGTTGTGTGGCATGCAACATTTTCGTATGCCGCAAATCTATAAATATTCATGATAATATTAAAGTAAGTGGAAAATTTGCAAATGCTTGTTTAAAGGGATTAAATATGTGTGGTAAATATATATAAGCACACACATCTAATTATATATTTATACATATTATATACATATAATGTATACATATGTATTTTATATACTTTTATATGCATAATTATGCGATTTGTGTACTTTGGTTTTGAAAAACATTGTTTATGGCATAATTAATTGCTAATGGCGCTGATTTCCGTAGCATAGTTTAAGGCACTCAAAAAAATTCACACTAAAAAGGCACTAGAGACTTAATAATTTAGTGTTGCCACGCATTTTAATGTAAACAGCAATAAATATGTAAGCAGTTTGAACGTTTTTTGGCCTTTGTGTCACTTGCAACATTTTTTTTAACATTTAATATAATCGAGTATTATTGACATTTTAATGCAAGAAATGTGGCAATAATTATTGACTCAAAAAAATATTTTGCTTAACTTCTGTTTTCATTAAGCAACAGAAAAAGTTTATCATAGTTAGGCAAAAAAGTTGAAATTTAATTAATTATCTGGTATTTAAAGCTTTACTTACTTAAAATTGAACAGCTAACTTTTTATAAATCCTATGTGCAGTTAAGTGTAATCTAAGAAAAGTTAATAATGTGAGCTAGGTATGCTTTAGCTTTAATCTTAATATAATTTACGTGGATATTTAAATCAATTTTGGCAACTAAACAATTGATTTCTTTGTTAAAACACGCCTATTTCACATTTGGAAGCATACATTTAGGCGCATAATATTTTCATGCCACTGCTTAAAGCCTCAACTGGTAATCCTTCAGCAGCTAACGGATAAAATACAAAAACATGAATGCTTTTTGAGCCAATTATAATGCCTTTGAAATTACCTGTATAAACCAATGGCCCTTTTGGAGGTAACAAATGCACCAGTTGAAGTCTATCTACAAACACTGTACTTTCGTAGGAGAAGACTGCCTGTAGCGTAATATGACTAACTTTTTCCAGCGTGAAAAACAGACTACTAAATCCCTTTATTGAAAAAGTTATGTATTTCGTTTTAATAGACCTTATATTTAGGATACGGGTAAGTGTCTAATGTCCTTCAAAGAAGTATCCATCATCCTTAGGTACTTAAGATAAAAAGATGCTTCTAGACGAGGTCCCTTTTTAGCTGTGGATTGAGGAGTGCATCTTTTCAACAAATATTTATATACTACAAAACTCAACACATTTCTATCTCTTCATTTTCCAAGAGCTTGTTAGCTGTACGCCATAAAAATAGACATGGAAAAAGCCAATCAGCAAAACAAAAAGGGCTACAGTAGCAGTAACTCAAGGACAATATTGGTATAAGTACCATAAAAAACAAAAAAAATCTTCTACCTCGACTTCAGCTTCTAATAACTTCAGGCGACGGGACGAGCCAAAGATGGATCGTCATGGATTCAAAGCAAGAACTGTACTATATCTTTAAGTTATTTGCAATCTAGTTGCCTGCACATGCAATTTGTCTAATTAATAACAAATATTATATATCACAACACCCGTTGCCTAACCAGATTTTATCTACTTTTTATAGACCTACAGTAACCAGGTTCCTAAGTTTCTTGGCATATTTAGTCAAGGAAGCGTTGCTGCAGCTGCTAAGTAAAAACTAACGATAACCTTTTTCTTTTACCATAGCTTCGATAGCTCATATACTTTCCGAACACAGAACTTTTGAGCATCATCTAGGTGGGTTTTCTTTTGTATGGAGTGTTCCATTTCGAGGTTCCCTACATTAAAATAAACACAGAAACTTCAAACTTAATGTCATATATTTATTATCATTCGAAAGAATATGCTTTGGCATTAATTATCCGTCAAATGTTAGCCGTGGCTACGTTTCGGATGGTCCTTCCCTTGAGTGCAATTTTCGATGACTTGCTCGAGCATTTCAACTAGTAACTGGCGAATGACACGCCTGATGTTTTGCTCCAATGCCTGAAACGAAGCGAGATTGTCCGCATAGATTTTGGACTTCACACAGGAAAAAGTCTTATGGTGTGTGGATCTTGGTAGCCAATCGGCCCGCCCTAAACGTGAAATTATCTGCTCACCGAGGTGTTCTCTCAATAAATCCATTGCTTGATACGATGTGTAGGAAGTAGTGTCGTCTTGTTGAAACCAAATGTCGCCGAGATCACTAATTTCAATCTCAGATATCAAATAGTCGGTTACCACGACATGGTAACGGTCGCCATTGGAGGTTAAGTTCTCACCGACATCATTTTTGAAGAACTATGGACCGATGATTCCACCAGCACACAAACCACACCAAAACTTTTTTTTTCTAGGTGAAATGATAGCTCTTGAATCTTTTGAGGTTGCTCTTCTTTCCAAATGCGACAATTTTGCTTGTTTAACATGCCCATGAAATCAAAAATGTTCGTCATCCCTGAACAAAATTTGTATCGAAAACGTTGGATCTTCTTGGAACTTTTCAAAAGTCCATAGAGCAAAGTGATGTCGCTTGGGAAGGTCAAACGTCTTCAGTTCTTGCACAAGCTGCATTTTATACACTTTCATTTTAAAATCTCTACGTAAAATGCGTGTAGTCGTTCTATACGTCAGTTCAAGTTGCTGCGAACGGTGCCGAATCGACTCGCCACGGTCTTCATGTTCACTCCCAGCTACGGCTGCTATATTTTCTTCGCTGCATGCTAGTCGTGGTATATTCGGTCGATTATTATCCAATAATGAATACTGGGTCTCAAAATGAGTGATGGTGTTGTGAATAGTATGCTCAGTAGGCAGCTTATGTTGACCACAATTTGAGCAAAGCAAGCAACATACATTAGTTAGTTATTTTCGTAATAAAGTTGAACGATTTTTAAACGATGTTTAGATATAAGTCTTTCCACGATAAAGAGCCAAACAATATTGAACAAAAATAACAACACAGCTTGCGACGACTCACCCGTGATCTGTCAAGGAAAGGCTATTAAAAAAAGTACCTTGGATCACCCGTAAATTTACAAAATTAATATAACTTTCTTGGCAAATTTAGTCAAGGAAGCATTGTTGCAGTTGTTAAGTCAAAAATACCGATAAACTTGTTCTATAACTATATCAGTTGATCAGCTCGTATACTTGCCAAACATATATCCATGGAATATCATCTACGTAGGTTTTCTTTATATTTCGGGATTTGGCAAGAGTGTGTTATAATCTGGCAACTCACAACTTTATCGTAAAATCTGAAGTTGTTTCTGTTAAACATACTCAGAACGTTTCGCCATAGGAGCGCAGTTTGTGTTATTTACAGTAACTTGAAATATTCATTTATATTCGGGCAAAAAATTAAATTTAACATTTTCGCGCGATTATTTGTAACAACCTTATGTTGACTTTTACAGAGTACTTACCTCATACGCAGATAGACAGGGAAATAGACGAGGATTGTACCGCGATCTTAGGTCTTTTGTCGCCTCTAATATAGGATAAAGCTCATCTAGCCCCAGCATTCATAAGCCGTTAAAGTCTCTACAGCCAAAATTATCGTCATACACGCTTTGGTAGCATATATTAGAGCAAACGTCATGAGAGACTCAATGAAGAATTTTCAGTGTTAAGCGTGTCGCTACATGAAGACTAATAAAATATATCCGATAGATGGCGATGAGCGCAAAATAGATTTGTAAAATTGTTTGTTTTAGTCAAAAGTTTCATACTAGGATTATATAATGTAAAGTTTGTCCTTTAAGAATGAAGCTATGTAATTCGCCAACTGGTTAGTTCTCATTGAAAACGAAGCTATTCAAATATTTCGTTAGGATGTTGCTTACATCGATGAAATTTTCAGGTACACTAAATCTCTCATTGAAAAGTAAATTAATTTTCCACAGGCCTAACATTCTTTCTTTCAATTCCACATTTAACTGAATTTACGCCAACGTTTGCTCTCGGACATGCCCCAGTTTCTCATGCTTATGTCAGAGCGCATTGCCCGCAACATAAACTACTTTTGTAAAATAAAATGGCCGCATAACTTAAAAGTTCAGGCATTCACAAACACACTCACACGCACACATATGTACAGTTAGTATATTAACTCAAAAGTAAATCAAAGCAAATTGGCGCTTAAGTAACTACCAGCGCGAACGAGAAAGCGTGTGGCAAGTGTGCTGGGAGAAGTGAGAGCAGGCGGTGTTCCATGCATTTCATTTCGTTTTGATGTGCCGCACTTAAATTGTTTACAATTTGTAATAATATTTTATTTTCGCATTCATTGCCTCCATTCCGGTGTCCCCTACTTTGTTTTATTTTAGTTCTTTCCCTTTCTTTTTCCACCGCCCTTACCTGCCTCGGCGCTGAGCGCTTGTCTCCTGGCCTGGCCGTCAGACTGCCCTTGTTATGCTACCTGTAAAACTGAGAAACTGAGTTTATGGCCAAGGAATGAGCGCCGCAGCAAACTCTGTGTGGCGAGCAGTTGGCCGCAGGCAGCAATAAAATAAAAGAAAACAGGGAAAATTGCTAGAAAAAATAAAAGAGAAATGGCGAAGGTAAGAAAATATAAGGAAGATATAAAATACAACAACACATATGTACATGTGTGTGTGTGTGTGTGACTAAGACTGACACATGGCACGCCCGAGAGCAGCCACATTGCGATCGAACGCAGATAATCGTTATGCCGGTGTGAGTCTGCGCTCGGCTCCCGCTGCCAACAGACAGCTTTAATGGCGCAAGCAACCTTCCTTTGCTGCATTAGCATTTTTTCTGCTGTGCGCGTCTGCCTCGGGCGCTGATTTACAACCTCCAGGATAAGCATCGGTCCGTGCGGGATGAGCGTGAAGTGCCAGTTGAGCGCTGTGGAGGGCACACCGGAAAATGTAGGCGTTTGCGGTTAATAAGCGGATGTACTAGTGTGGTGGCGCTTGTGGTGGCGTGCGCAGACACAGTTATCAGCCGAGTAGACGGAGACCGTAAATAACCGCGCAGACTTTGTTGCAGACTGTGCCACATAAAATTGTCGGTGGAATGCCGAGGAAAAATATGGCAGTAAATATACGCTTACATACATTAAAGTTGACGTGGCGTTTGTGGGGGAGTGAAAGATGTAATCGAAAGAAAGGTAAAATGTCGACCGAGGCAAATTTTGAGCGTGTTTACAGTGATGTAAAAAATTAGGCGTTGTTTTTTTCAATATGGTGTTTGATACCAAAAACTGAGATCAAAAAAATATAAAATATTTGAAAAATTTGAAAATGTAAAAACGAAAAAACGAAAAAAAAAATAAGTTAAATCTAAAAAAATTAAAAAAATATTTTTGTTTAAAAAAATCTTTTTTAAAAAAGTAGTGTGGAATAATTACAACAAATTTTGAAATTAAGAAAAAAAATTTAAAAAATAATTTCAAAAATTTGCAAAATTAAAAAATATAAAACAAAAATATTTGAATTTTGCTCCTCTTTCACTGCATTCCGGAAAACTTGGATAACTGCTTTGCAGAGGCCATTCGTGGCAGCGTTTACTGTACTCACATATCAACGTCAATGATCTGTGGATGCGGAGAAGTTGCTGGGGAAGGGGCGCAGTGACCTTTTTCACGGATGGGTCAAAATAAAAGAGAAACCATGGAGGGTGGATTATCTGTAAGGAGCTCTTCGACATTCTTATATTGCGGCTACCGAACCTATGAAATGTTTTTCAAGCGGATGTGGCTGCAATGACGGCAACAGCAGCGCGCTCAAAGCTAGTGAAGGAGTGTGCGATCTCCCTAGATATAGCCTCGTTTGGGTGCCTGATCCAATCGGTATCACTGGCAACTGTAATGCCGATAAGCTAGTCAGAAGGGCACACTTGTCTCGCCCACATAGGAATGGGACCGAGTTAGATCTCCTTAGCCATCTTGCGTTCTACCACTGAACACTGTGAGACCCTTTTGGCCTAGAGTAGAAAGCAGGAGATGTACTGAACTACTTGCAATCATAAGAGTTCTTACTGGACAATGTCGGTAAGGTTAAAATCTTGTCCGACGCTAGTTGGGAAAGTTGTATGGAAGAGTCTGAGGTGGAAACAGGCAGTTTCCCCTTGATTGTCTAGCCTTTGCACAACTGAGGCTGAAACATTTCGGTAGTCTTAGCTTCTGCAAATCATAGGTTGCAGCCGAAACTGACATTATCGTCTGAACAAATTTATGATAGCTCAAAACGCTTTGTTGATTTTCAAGGTTCTTATAATCCAGTATGTAGGAGATATTTATGTACTATATAAGCCTGGCGTTCCAAGGTGAGATCCAGGTTAGCTCGACCTCTTAACCTAACCCAGTTTTTCCGAGCTCCCCCTCGGGTTATAGTGTCTTTGTCGGTACTAGTTAGAGCGAAATGCCCAAATTCTTTTCGAATTCGATAAGATATAAACGTATTTTTGGAAAAGATTTATATCCAGATTTATCCAGATTACTCTTGGATAAAGTTATATGATTATATTATATCTTTATGGCTTAGTGAAGTCTGGTAGCTGATTCAATCATAAATAAACCTTTCCTCAACTGCCTCCTAGCCTCTCCGTACCAGCGATGTCATTTACGACTGAAATATGAACTACCACAATGCGTTATTAGATAAATTTCTGGAGACAATAATGTGTTGTAAGACTTCTTAAAATGATTTTTAATCATATGGCGTAATTTTCAGACATTTTGTGTTTACTCTTTCCATCCTATTTGAATTGATTGCAGATCTAACATTTTCATACAAACACTTATGATAGTGTTGATCGGCCTTTCTCTTCCATATAAGATTTCGTCATATTTTTGGAAATAAACGAATGTTTTAGAAGAGGTTTCTATCCAGATGATAATTGAGTACAGACCCTCAAAAAATGAACGCAATTTATAAGGAGGGAAACAGAAGATTTCTCTATATTTTACCAAAATCGGATATCATATTCTACTCCAAGAAGTATATAGAAAGCAAAAGGTTGTTGAAAATAAAGAGTGGGTAAATTACAAGGTAGTCAGGAGGGCATTTGGCTTCGTGCAATTTGAGGTGACGAGTCAGCCAACCATGAATCTTCATGAGTCCGGAGCAGCCGTTAGCTGTCAAAATAGTCTAAAGCAACTCAAGCGACCAACTGAAAGCAAACCAACCCAAATTATCCAGACAGATTTGATCCTTAGTACGACGGTAAAGCAAACACCTCAGCATGCTGGTCTATTTTGGTACAGTAAGATCTTATATATTTATCATAAGAACCTTAAACTGATATTAGCCGTCTCAACAAGCCGATTTATGAGGGATTTTCTTGATAATTCGAATTATCAGTGTTATAGCTATGAGCTCGGTACGATCGAGAAATCAGTTTTCTCAGCACGCCTCGACTACTTATAAAGCACACAACCAGACTAGATGACGGAACATCATCCATCATCCGAAATAACTATACTGAAGAGCAAGTGACTAAATGGGCTTTGGATACTTTATTTAAATCGCTTAGCTCTGGCCCGATTTCGATCATTTCCGGAATGAATATTTTTCCTGGTTTAACAAGTATCATATAAAAAATAAGAAACAATATTGGTATATAGTTAGCTGATACTACATATGACTTATTTTAGGTGACAAAATATAATATTTTTGGCGATAATTTAATAGAAGGCATTCTAAAAATCGACTTCCTTTTCTCCAACGTCACACCACTGCCACTCTTTGGCCGCTATCTGCTAGCAAGTATGTGGAAAACTACTCCAGATAACCTGCCATTTGTTTGTCTACTCTGTCACTTCAGACTACACCCTAGGTTAAAAAGGCACATTGACGCAAAAACGCCGCGAGGATGCGTCAGAAAGGCGAAGCGGAAAAGTCTGTGACGTTAATAACTCTGATAGTTCATATAACATACAAATGACTACGAGTATACATACTTACATATACATATGTATATATCAGATGCAAATATCTTTAACTTGACTCATCTTTATACATATGTATATAGATAAGTGCGTTGCTTGTTGCATTTGCACTTGCGGAGCGCCACATCTTCCAGCCGTGTGGCTTTATAAGTGCCATTGCGGTTACTGATAACTGACGTTGTTAAACAAACCCGCTTTGATGGACACTAAAAGGGGCCATGAAATTGATTTAAGTACTCGCCTCTGTACATATGTATGTATGCCGCAAGGATGTTGCAAGTGACGCGTTGAAGTTGATGACCATGAAAATGATTGTGAAGGCGGTCATCAAGACAAATCGTTGGTGGATAGATGGATGAGGGGTGTGGTATAAATAAGGAAACTGCATGTGGATGGTATTTAGACGAATGGCAGTGGGTTGGCTGCTTAAAATTCCCAATGACGATATAAAAGCGTTTATAACTTTGGGTTAACGGAGATTTAACGAACTGCTGGAGTTTTAATTTGAGCGCGCGTTTGATAGTGAGGGTATTCTAAGCGGTGTAGTGAGGGTATTGTTGAGGCGGTAATTGAAGTTTTTAATGGCTCTGTTATGCTTAGTGGACATAAATATTTTAACGGTCGCTATCAATTTGTTAACTACATTTGTTTGTATATATTTTATGAATTTTTAAGACTTTAACCTAATTGAAGAGGAGTCAACAAAAAGGTACGAAATATTTCGTCACCTAAAATGTAAAACAAGGTATCATCAAAAGAAGCGAAAATTAGTATTTTATTGTTGGCGACTCACTTCTTGATGTTACTTATATATAGCACAAAATTTTCAGCTTCCGCTGTGAGATATAACCGATATATAACCAATACATAAGTAATATATAACTATTATATAACCAATATTTAACTTATATATAACTAATACAAAACCATTTTATAACCAAAACTCAAATTTTATTTCAATATGAGTGATCAAACATTTCCCACAACAATTTTTATTTCCCTGCTAAACTCTACGCACCACTTTTCACCCTTTAAACTCTCAGTTGCCTTTGACAGTCAAAGCAAGTAAACAACAATAACATTTTGTTTGCGCTGCAATGAGTTTAATATTTTCGCAAACCACTAAATGCTAAATGTGAATTGCAAAATGCAAAACTTGCCATAAAACTGTGCTTGTTTCGAATATTGCATTGCCCGTGCGGCGCGTGTGCGGTTGCGGGCGGCAAAGTAATGCAATAAAAAGCGCAGTTGGTGCGGCAAATAAGCGGCGATACGAAAAGGCCTTCGAGCAACTCAAGCAAACCGTTGCAAGTCGATGCAAGCGGAAGGGCGAACTTTGCAAATACACACAGAGTGGAAACTATTAATAAACTCGCATAAATTGGTGCGGTTGTGCGGAGGCAGAGCGCTGGACTAGTCTAAAAGGTCTAAAAGTGCATGAAATATGAAAAGGAATGCTAAGGTTTACTTATTTTTAAAGAGATTTACTCATATTTGTGAGTTAGTTTTGTGAATTTGAAAGTTATAGCGATTCCTAGGTTATCTATCGGTTATATTATGGTTATGTCCTTCTCAATATGAGGTTGAAGCAGTTCTGGGCAAATTTTGGCAAAGCATTAGTATTTTTACTTGTATGGACAACGTTTCTTGATTCTCTGATTTTACTTCTATATGTTAGACCAGGACCCTACCCTTCTGGTACGCAGTCATGACAGATAGAGGTACAATTAAGGTTGAGCTCAATTATTCCTCATGGAGGACGTCAACGCTTTTTGCAAAGCTTAACAGTGACTTGAACTGCGCCCTTCGATATTTTAGTCAAGCTCTAGATACTGCTGGACAGAAGCATAGTAGTTGTTCCAGCGTCTCTCTTATGCCTGTTTTCCCGAACTTTATGCAAATATCGCCGTTACTCATGATGCCGGTAGGTTATCATCTGTCATTAGACCAACAATCTTGCTCCAGCACTTTCGAGTCCATGTGGGTAAAATGCCTGAGTGGTTCTCGTATGTGATCATTGCAATCGTGCATGTCCTCAAGCCATTCCATGTCGCCTTGTATATTCTTTTTAGTTACTTCCGTACTTCTTGTTTTGGTTCGGTAGGCAGATGGATGGAATTTTCGGCAATCTCATCAGCTATTTCGTTGCCCGGAATTACTTTGTTGTCTGGAACCCAATATATATACAGCAGTTTTCCCGCAATCATCTTTTTAGAACATTCTCTGACATAATGGGCTGTGATATTATAGCCTTAGTTGCTACCTGGCTATCAACATGTTTATATATTTTCCTTCTTTATATTGTTTCCTGCATGGTTGGCAATCTCTGTCGTTTTCCTGGCCGCAAAGACTTCCACTTGGAAGATACTGCAGTATTCCAGAAACTTGAAGGGTTACGTGAGAACCAGGTCTGAGGCATTTTTGATCCATCTGTGTACAACTTATAAGAGTTCCGCTGGCGCGTCCTATCCTCCGGGGTCACCGATCTTCATATAGTATGTCATGAAACCTTCTCTCCCAAATGAAGCGTTTATCTACCAACCCCTGCTAATCGAAAATTCACCTAGCCCCGCCAATCTTGCAGCTGATTTCGATGCAGATCATAGGTCGTAGGTTGACTTACTTTCCCATGTTCTACAAACTATAAGACTTTTCTGTTGAAGGCTTTTGTGTTCTGTTGAAATCGTAGCTTTACTCAGACCAAAGTATGTAATATTGACAATTCATGAGACCTGCAGTAGTTTATTCTGGAGGTCTAAGAAATATAAAACTTTTATTTACCAGTTAATATAAAAAAGAATTTCATTAACAATTGGCAACTCTTGTTAGTTCCAAAAACGTATGTACATATGTACTCGTATGGACGCACATAAATATTTCCAATTGTCAAACCTTCCATCAAGATATTGAACTTTGGCCTCCAGCTTGTATTTCTGCTGAATCATTACGGCCTCTACTACTATGCTCAATTTTTCACGTATGAATATTTCATAGATAACTTCGCATATGTGTGTGAATGAACGTAGGCAGTTGGATGCTGCAAGAGAATGTAAAAAACGAACACAAAAAAGCTCGGATAATAAAGTAAAGGAATTTCATTTATCAACATGCTGACAACATAGCTTCTATATGCATATATATACACATCTATTTTCTAAAAATGAGGAAGCAAAGCCAACTATGTAGATATATTTCGCCCGCTCGCCATAGGCTGGCTGTGCAAATACGCATACATCACATCTGCGCCGCCATGGCGTATGAGTGATGAAAAATTATCTTGAGCGCATAAAGTGTTGCACTTAACACAATTCCACAACGCAAAGTGGCATATTACACAGCATGAAAAGTGAAAAGCAGCAGGCGCCGGAACAGCATTTGTATATGTGCGCCTAAATATATGCTGAGAGAAAGTGTATTTATTGTGGCGTGAAAATTATATGCGCTCATATCTAGTAGATACCGCAAGTGGATGAAAGAAAGAAGGCTTTATTTTACATATCACGGGGACCTTGACTGCTCTTATGCACAAATTAATGTAAAGAGATGAACATAAAACAAGACATAAAAGATTTTTTGAGTAGAAGGATGATTTTTATAAAGAAAATAATAATAATTTCGTATTTCATTATTTATTGAGTTGCCAGAGGAAAGTCTCTAATTTAAGATTTTCTTGGAAAAACTTAGAAGTGCAATGAGTCTACATGACTGCTCGCCTCAATGCTTTACAAAATTATTTAAAAAAGGTCGCATAAGAAATAAATTACAGTCATCTTTCCATTAACATTTATTTTTATTTCGCAACCGTTTTCGTCTTCGTGATTGATTCAGAAGTCGTTCATGAAGTCAAATATTGTTTTTGATTTGCTGTCACTCTGTCATTTGATAAGGGTTCACGAAGCTTTGGCTTAATTGACAATCTGCTATTAATCGTCCTTACCTTAATCTTTCAAAATGCCAAAATCAAAGTTATGCTGACAGTTGTATATGTAATCTAACAGTAAATACAAATATGCGCATGTATGCATCTAAATAAATTGGGAGTATTACCATTGGATTAGGTTTATAACGGGTGATTTTTTTGAGGTTAGGATTTTCATGCATTAGTATTTGACAGATCACGTGGGATTTCAGACATGGTGTCAAAGAGAAAGATGCTCAGTATGCTTTGACATTTCATCATGAATGAACTTACTAACGAGCAACGCTTGCAAAATCATTGAATTTTATTACCAAAATCAGTGTTCGGTTCGAAATGTGTTTCGCGCTTTACGTCCGATATTATGGTCTACATAATCGAAAAGTGAGCAAACAATTAATGCGATTGTGACCAAGTTTCGCAACTCAGTTTACTTTATTGGACTTAAACCAACCACACGAATGCGTACAGTGCGTACAGAAGGAGAATATTGCCGTCTGTTTCTGAGAGTGTGGCTGAAGACCGTGAAATGTCGATTCGTCGCCGTTCGCAGCAATTGGGTTTGTGTTATCGACCACATGGAAAAGATTTTGACGCAAAGATCTTGGTGTAAAACCGTATAAAATACAGCTCGTGCAAGAACTGAAGCCGAACGATCTGCCACAACGCCGAATTTTCAGTGAATGGGCCCTAGAAAAGTTGCAGAAAATCCGCTTTTTTATCGACAAATTTTGTTCAGCGATGAGGCTCATTTCTGGTTGAATGGCTACGTAAATAAGCAAAATTAGCCGCATTTGGGGTGAAGAGCAACCAGAAAGCCGTTCAAAGAACTGCCCATGCATCCCGAAAAATGCACTGTTTGGTGTGGTTTGTACGCTGGTGGAATCATTGGACCGTATTTTTTCAAAAGATGCTGTTGGACGCAACTTACGGTGAATGGCGATCGCTATCGTTCGATGCTAACAAAACTTTTTGTTGCCAAAAAAATGGAAGAACTGAACTTGGTTGACATGTGGTTTCAACAAGATGGCGCTACATGCCACACAGCTCGCACACGATTCTATGGCCATTTTGAGGGAAAACTTCGGACAACAATTCATCTCAAGAAATGGAACCCCGTAAGTTGGCCACCAAGATCATGCGATTTAACGCCTTAGACTATTTTTTTTGTGGGGCTACGTCAAGTCTAAAGTCCTACAGAAATAAGCCAGCAACTATTCCAGCTTTGGAAGACAACATTTCCGAAGAAATTCGGCTATTCCGGCGCGAAATGCTCGAAAAAGTTGCCAAAATGGACTTTCCGAATGGACCACCTAAAACGCAGCCGCGGTCAACATTTAAATGAAATTATCTTCAAAAGTAAATGTCATGAACCAATCTAAAACGTTTCAAATAAAGAACGATGAGATTTTGCAAATTTTTATGCGTTTTTTTTTTTTTTAAAAGTTAT
This sequence comes from Bactrocera dorsalis, assembly GCF_023373825.1. Taxonomy (NCBI): domain Eukaryota; kingdom Metazoa; phylum Arthropoda; class Insecta; order Diptera; family Tephritidae; genus Bactrocera; species Bactrocera dorsalis. The sequence goes on from NC_064306.1 coordinate 66,242,247, forward strand.
CAAGCTCTTAAAAAATCACCCTTTAGAATCTTATTTCACAGCATTAGAGTTAGAAGCTGGATTTTTCGGATTTTTTAAAATAATAGTAATTTTTTAATTAAGTAAAAGCAATTTTGTATTAGTTCAATTAAAGTTTCCAAAATATGTCGCAGAAAATCCCGAAAAAATTTTCGGGATCCCGAAATTTTATTTTTGTAATTAGACGATTTTTATACAAGTTATCAAACAAGGATATCCTTTTTTTTCATTTCACCTAATATCAAATTTACCAAAATTCGATATCCCGAAATTTTTAATTTGATTCGCGCTCTATAAGCTACCGCGAGAAATATTTTAAAACAATAAAAAATGTTGGAAATTTGGTATCGATTAACCAATTCCGTGTGTTTATGTGTCCAAATTTGTGCTGCACAAAATCCCGAAAAATTTTCGGGATCCCGAAATATTATTTTTATAATTATACAAGTTATTGAACTAAGATACAATTGTTTTCCTACCCTACCCAGAGAAATTGTAAAATTGCGCTTCTTCTACCTTATAATATGTATTACACCTTTTCCAATTACATATCTCAAAAATGAAATTATTTGGTTTTACGAGTATTGACAATAACGACTTTTTAAGCCTACTACGTTTCAGTTCCCAGTTTTAGTTTGGATTTGGAATTCATACATAATTGGCCGCTTGCCTTTAATTATCACCTGTCTCTCAGGCGCATTATATGGTACATATATCAACAAACTAATACACACGTATGGATGTATGTATGTAAATAACGTCCAAATATTTCAAATATAAGCAAAATTTATTTGATCTAAATTGCATATATAAAATCCCGAAACTGATCCCGAAAATTAATTTTATTTATTACACTTTCTAATTTAAAGAAACTTACTTGAATATATCTAGAAATAAGCAAAATCCCGAAACTGATACCGATAACTTCGGGATCCCGTATATTTATTTTTTGTATTAAACTTTTTAATTTACAAAACTTACTTGGACACCGCAATAACTACGGAAAATCCCGAAACTGATCCGCATAATTTCGGGATCCCGAAAAATTACCTTCTTAAACAAATTATTTTGATAGTTCCAATTTTAGTGTAAGAAAAATCTTAAAGCTATATATAAACCTTTCAGATACTTCTAAAGTAGTTCGACAACGCCAACCGCACCTAAAAGCAATTTTCAATAGCCTTATTTCACATGCCATCAAATTACTTCCTCTCCGACTCAACTCTGGCTACGCTGCTCAGCCATCACTTGTCAAACTCAGTCAATAAATTAAGTATGAAAATTAACAATGGGCATTAATCCTCAGAATTTTCGAGTAAACCAGCCACGTGACATAACAGCATATGTGTGCAGATATTAGCCAAAACACATACACACACATACCAACAAACCTTTGTGGCTGAACTCTAATGTATTCGGAACAAGTTTAGGCACTTTGTGATGTGATCAACATAAACCACAAACTACACTCGACATGAATTGCCGTTAAGGGCGCACGTATGTGAGTATGTTTGCATGTGTGTGTCATGTTTCGTGAATGAGGGCGGCAGTGGTGCCTACTCGTTCATGTAGTTTTGCGGAAAGCAATTATAGCTGCAATACCCTTCTGTTATGTAACAGGCCTGCCAAGGCGAGGACTTCATTGTAAGGCTCAAGCTCTGGCGTTTTCTGCCAACACAGCAACAAAATGACACATGTCAAGCACAAACAAGCACATTAAAGCGGGTAACTTGGTACTGTGCTCATATAGGTATATTTCTTTATATGTATTTAAAAGTGTATGTGCACTTTATTAAGCGAATAACGGTAGATAACTACGATTAAGCATGCAAGGAAACGCTAAAGTAAGGGTTCAGTTGTATGTATGCGGCCTGGTAAGGGTCTAATGGCATTATGAAAGTATGTATGACGAGAAACCACAAAGGATCCAAGCGTCTACACCCTCGTTGGCATACTCAATAACGTTTCGATGAAAATTTAATTACTTCTGCTCGTCTTCGAAAGTGGCTGTTGCTAATTTTTGGGTGTCAAAAGTTGGTTCATGTGAGTTTTTGATTACTTTTTTATGAAAATTAGCAACATTTTGGGTATTTATTGCAACTTAAAAGCAACTTTATTACTTAATAGCTTGCATGTTTGTTTCATTTGTTCAACGCTTTAAAATTAAACTGCTAAGCTACTAAAATAAGCCGCTACAAACCCATTCGAACAACTAACGCGCCATGGCAGCTTTGCCTTATCCCTTCCACAGAAGACCGCACCCACGCAACGCATGTCTAAGCTTGCCGCATAGCTTGTAATCGAATCAACGTAATACCCTTACGCTCCAACGACGAGCTGCCACGGCCTACTGTGTTTATTGGCGTGCCTAGCTCAGCTGCGGCCGGCGGACAGCATTCAGTTGACTTGACATGAGCTGTGGATTTGGTCGGCACAAACAGGCAAATGCGGCTTAGTTGCAAGCTTATTGATTTCGCACTACACGGATTCAGTGCTTGCCACCGTCCACAGTGTGTTGGAATTTGCGTAGGCGATTACACAGCACATTTGTCAACATTTGCATTGAAATGCCAGTGGATTTGTCCGGCAGTTTGCAGCTGTTTGGCTTTGACATTGGATTCTTGTAGACATTAAGGGCGGCGGGTAGCGGCATGTAAGGGCAGTTATGTATTTAGCTTATAGATAAATGAGGGGAGAGCTTAAAGTCGTTCGCATTCTAAGCGATTGTAATATCTTCTTCCGATTTGTTATAAATGTTACGTATACGACGTGGTGGCCCATGTGCCTTTGCTTAGCTCTATGTAATCTAATGATAATTTGAAACTGATATGTTGATAACAGCAGTGATATAATAAATTGAGTATAATATGTTGGAATTATTGTTAATTTCTCTTACTATTCGACTAAGTCACCACTAATGTATTCAACTTTGAAAATTCCTTAAGTACTAAATGCAAAAAACGCATAAAATACTGAACATTTTTTAAATAATATTTTAGTATAATTTTTTTTTATATTTCTTAATATATCTTTTAACTCAGACCTGAAATTTATTTCCATTAGTTGCCACTATATGTAATGTTACGTATACGTCAAGTACACCCTCTTACAATATATTTTAACTACTATTGTACATAAAACCTTTGCGTTGCAAGAGAAAAGGTTTTTTATATTGAAATTCTCTTGCAATTTTGTTTTGCTAAAAAGGGTTTGAGTCGTTTTGAAAATGCGGTCTCTTTTCGGTGATTTCGTAGAAAAAACAGTTCAATAACGCTATGTAATGGTCGTTGTTGATGCTTCTTACTTTTTTGAGGTAGGCAATAAAAGATATTCCAAGTGCATCCCAAAACACAGACACCTTGTCAGCCGACTGTTGCGTTTTTCCACGCTTTGAAGCGAGTTAATGGTGTGCATTCCACTCGGATGAATGTCAATTGGACTTCCTAGTAAAATAACGGAGTCTTATTTCATACATTTTCACATTTCGACGCAAAAACTCGGGTTCATAACGTTTGGGCGTGGCCAAACACGGATTCGAATCATCAACTTGTCATTGTTTGTGGTCAAAAGTGAGCTCGCGGAGCACTCACCTTGCATATAGATTTCTCATACCCAAATACTCGTCAATGATATGATATACACGTTCAGTCGCTGCCTTTAGAGTGTCTTTTAGCTCGAACAACTTCACTTTGCGGACATCCAAAATAATTTTGTGACCTTTTGGATGTTTTCTTCGGGCGTCCACAGCGATCTTCTGTGGGCTTCTTTTTCTTCGGGCTTCTTTTGGGCGTCCACAGCGATCACCGCATTCGGTAGTCATTTCACCACGTCTGAACTTAGCATTTAAATTCTTGGTAGTTGATTTTCATGGGCAGTATACGGAAGCTCGTCATCAAAACAAGCTTTTAGTTCAATTGTATTTTTTTTCTTCAAGTGGCAATATTTCACCAACACGCAAAATTCCTCTTTTTCCATTTTTTCATCATAACATAAGTTGCTTTACTCAAAATGATATTATTCACGAAGTAATAAACCGACAGCTGTTAAATTTATACACGCTTATTTTGAAAGTTAGGACTAACTCAAAATCATATAGATTAGATTATAGTAGCGCCACCTATGTGTCAGGCCTTTTACATTAAATTCTGTAAATGAGCACTTTTTGAACTAATTTATCAAAATTAAAGGCCTCTCTATCCAAAAAAAAAAAAATATTACAACAGACCAATTTTTTTTTGACTCGCAAGTGGGTAAATGCTTATCCTGGATATCAAATCTGAAATTTAATAAATTATTTATTATGTTCCGTTCCCTCTTTACAGAAAAAGCAATATGAACAACTTTTATGAAGTCAACTCAACTTTCATTCCATATTGAGTCCTTCATTTACTCAATCTACGCTACTTATCTGATAACTAAGTTCTAAGTTGTTTTTTCCTAAAAATAAAAAATCTAATTTACTTTTCTTTATCTTAAACCTGTATTTATGTACTGTACTTGCGAGTCAGAAAAGACTCGTCTATTGCGATGTATTTTTTACCAAAATGGATGGAGTGCATGCTTTTGAAATATTTACCTAAATCATGAACTACAAAAAATCTCCATAAATAAAATTCACTTATATAATTTTTATGCATTTCACCAAAATATCATTTTGAATAGTATAAATAAAGCCGTAAAGGATCAAAATTCCACACAATGCCACAATAACTTTTGATGTTTTCGTATACTAAAATTAGAGGTAAATTCATATATGAAAAAGTTTCGCATAATAATTATATAACCTAATAAAATTAATATTTCCATATTTTACCTCAATCAAAGTCAGTTTAATATAATATGCATTTCATTTGTAAACCAGCAGCTGATTTTATTGCGGTAAGCCGTCGACCGCTTCATTTCAATTGGCTGAGTGCGAAATTCGTCGGTGGTTTGCTAACATGTTTATATAATTTTGTGTGTGATATATGTGCTTCCCTTATTTAAAATATTTTATAAAAAGGCGAAATAATAAAGCAAAAAAATTTAAAAGCAAAAAACAAGGAATTAGTTATAATTGAAATTAAAATTATTATACAATTCAAGTTAATTTTTTCCATTTCCATGCCAACATATCGACAGTTTCTGTACTAAAACTGAAAGTTTCAAATGCCTGAAGGCATGTGGGGTTGAAATTTCATCTGAAATCTGCTCACTGAAGTCTTCTCTCAATAAGTTCGTTGATGGATGTACTTCCTATACACCGCTGTATTGTTGAAACCAAATGTCGGCGAGATCACGAGCTTCAATTTGGCTCGAAAACCTCGGATTTTCCTGAAAATTTTCAAGAACGAAGCGTTGTCGCTTAAGCGAACTAGCCGTGACTTCAGTTCTTGTACATATTTTGTACGCTTTCAATTTAAGATCCCGATATAAAATGCACCCAGTCATTCCATACGAAAGTCCGATTTTCGTCACTGTGTGCTATTCGTTATCTATTCGGTCAAATATTATCCCATAATGAATACTGGGTCTCAAGATGGATGATAGACAATGAAATGACATGACAGCTTGACACAACTCACCCGTGATCTTTCAAAAAACGGCTATTGAAATAAGTCAGTATACTTGGATAACCCCTTACGTAATCCTTTATTTATTTATCTTAAAAAATTGTGGCTGGTTTTGCCATCTTATCCCAAAAAGTGTCAAAACGATAGATCCGATCATTAAGTGCCACTGCCTACTCTGTCTTTAAAAGCCTTCGAATACCTGCATTGTCCTCCTCTAGGTGATTTCGGGTTCAGAGTTGTGTTTATTTGTTGACGTTCCGGATTTTGGGTACAGTTAAAAACGTAGCATCATAACATTTATGCTTTTTATGTACTATTTCAATTCCGCGCGGCGACTATCCAGCGACCTTAAAGTGGTAATTCTCTTCGATCTGTATTTGTGTCTTGTTCTGTTTTGGTTCTTCATTTTACTATTCAACCGCTATTTATCGTTTCTTTGCTGCTTGCCATCTAGGTATATTTTGTTTGGTGAACGCACTTTTCGTCCACTGCAATATATTTTCCTCCCCTTTCTAGTTCTACAACATGGCGTATTCTTGTGACTTTTTTATAGCTCTTTTTCCATCCTCCTGAATAGTTACTGGTATCCTAGAACGCCTGTGGCTCATGCGTTTACCCTTCTCTCTTATTCACTGCTGGCAAGTGGTTCATTCCACAACTCGTAATCTTTGCAAAGGTGTTCTCTCTTTTCGAAACTTTCCCCCTCTCACTTTCCCGCTTGCCCCTATGCTGCCATTAAAATCACATTATCATCAGCTGTGGCAAGACTTCCACTTAAGATGCGTATGATCTACATAAGTACATTCGTACAAAATTGGGGAAAATTAAAGAAATGCTTATTTTTGCATCTTTGTTACATATTTTATATCTAAGTATTATTTCGTAATTTCCCGCATAACTGTCTGCCACTTACATCAAGAAACCGTCTTACACCTCTGCGTTATATATTTCAATCCTCCTCTTTATTACCACCTCGAATACGCCGTGATAGTAACCTTGACCCATTAGGCAGCCGAATGCGAACGGCACTTACAGTTTCAGGAGTGTGTTTAGCTCGCTTGGGAGCGTTTTGCGGTCGCTCAAGGCCGACGAGTTTTTGCCTCCTTGCCTCTATTTACTTTTTAATAAACACACAAAGTTAAATTCATCTGCAGGCACTCAGGTTTTCGGATTTCCATTTCATATGCTTGCAACCGAGTTAGCCTCTATATATTTTTGTCTGCATGTATATACAGTATATGTAAATATGCATATGTATGTGTGTCTGAGTATGGAGGCTTAGCTGAACTGCAGCTTAACTCAATTTAAATTGCCCACTCAGACGAGGTTTTTGAGAAATTTCATATTTCATTCGAGTGGCACTTGTGTCACTGTTCAAGTCTTGCGGTGTTGTTGTTGTGTTTTTTTTTGTTGTAGCCATTGCTGCAGTTTCCTTTGTGCGCCTCACTGCCACTTCTGCGTCAAAATGGAGCAATCATTGCTTTATTGATGCATGCAGCAAGCACTTGTGCCTTTGAGCTTTGCACCGAATTATAAATAACTAAAAGGCAGCCGAGCTTTCGGAGCTTGAGAGGCGTTCTTCGGCAGTATTTAATTTGTTAGTGCTTTAATTGGCTGCGTTTATGAAGAAGTGACGAATTAAGAGCGCAAATATTAATAAATATTGTAGATTTAAATGCTTGGCTGATCATTGAATAATAGTCTCATATGGACTGCTTGGACTTTCATAAGTCTTTAGTGAATGCAGGACACATATTGTATGTACATATGCACATATGTATGTATGGTATAATAAGTGAGATATCTGAGTATATGGTAGGAACTAAAATGGTAATTTTTGAACTAAAGAAAACAAACAACAACATAAAAAAAAACGTAATTCCAAATCCGTCAAAAGGAAATCTAAAATAGAGTTGCCACCTGCCAAACAAAATCCACATAACTTGTTAAAAAATGTGTTTCCAATTAAGTTTCAAATTAGTTGTGCTGAAAATATTCCTGATTTTTTAAATTTAGACACATATTTCAACAGCGTTGCCACCTGAGTAATAAAAGTAAATCTGAAACTATAAATTGTTTTTATAAATAAAATTCATCTAAAAAGTTGTGCTGAAAATATTCGCAATTTCTTCAATTTAAAAACATTTTTGAACAGAGTTGCCACCTGAGTAAGAAAAGAAAATCAGAAAGTATTGAATGTTTTTTATAATTATTTTTTGTAAGTTCTCATCAGTTATGGAATATGGGCTCAAACTTAGATATACATACATATGTGTGTATTCACAGAGTTGCCAGATATTGATATGAGTAAAAATTCATAGCATGTGAAACACACAAATCGACATAAAATTAAACAAAACTTATGCAACAGATTGCAGAATTCATAGATTTATTAATACTTTATAATAGAGTTGCCACCTTTTGAGTAAAATACAATTCAAAATACTTGCCTTCTTCACTTTTGGCATATTTTACTCCTGTAATGCAACTAATTTTTACAGCCAGATTGAAAGAACCTGTATTTTCTTATTTAGCAGCTCCTTTCAATAGGGTTGCCACATGTAATTAAATTAGCATAGCATTAAAAAATAGCTGGCAGCATAAAATTGGGTAAAGATTATGGGAAATAATCACGACTTTGTGGATTTACACATATTTTGTTATAGAGTTGCCACCTTTGGAAACAAAATTTCAAAATTTTGACGCAAAATTATTTTCTTTTGCATAATTTTGGCTTCTTTGGTATATTTTAGTATTGTACTGTAATTAAATTTAAAATAGAAATTGAAAGAACTTGAATTCTTTGATTTAGGAGTTCTTTTCAATAGAGTTGCCACATGTATTTAAAAAATAACATACAAAAATATTTGCTGACATGAAGTTAGTCAAAGGCTGTGGTAAATATTTAGAAATTTGTAAATTTAGACATATTTTGGAGTAGAGTTGCCACCTTTTTACTGAAAAAATTTGAAAACTTCAACTCAAAAATTCTTTTTTCGCTTTTGATATATTTTACTAAAGATTTACACATATTTTGCAAAAGAGTTGCCACATTTTTAATAAAAAAATTGGAAAAATTTAACTAAAAATTTTCTTTCTTCACATTTGACATATTTACTATAGTATTGCAATATTTTTTTAACCAAATTGAAAGATGTTTAATCATTTTAATTAAAAATAGAGCTAAAGAGTTGCCACAAGTGGCATAAAATAAAAGTGAAAGTATTTTTAAATATCACTTGAACATTTGAAATCCTACTCAGACACGTTTAATAATGTTTTCGCATAAAAATTTCTTGACAGAGTTGCCACTTAGGGAAAATAGATATATAATAGAAACATGTGCCTGAGAAAAGGCTTTTAAAGAAATTCAATTAAGTATGCTTATTCTTTAAGGTGTGGTTTGGAGAGAGTTGCCACATAGTCAAAACGGTAAAATTGCATAAGTAACAAAACAACAATTAAATCAGCATAGAAAAAGAAGAATAGAAAAAGCTGAATTTTGTAGTTCATTTGAAAATAATTTGTTTTTTTTTTAAATATATAATTTTAAACAATGATAAGTAAAATAAGTCGATCCAAGTAAGGCTGAAATATCAATCATTAATAAAATAAACTGCGCTTTACAAATATTCTATATACATCTTTATATCCCATACCGATGTACTATGTACATATATTTTCAAATTGAAAGATGCCACCATTTTCTCCTCACTATAGTGACCCCAAAAATATTCGCCTCATTAAACGCCAACTAAGCAAAGCGAAAGTGAACAACTTTTGCGAGTAAAAACAAAAACACCGCTAATCACAGCAATAAAACTTTGGCATCGATTTGCTTGACGAAAATCTCCAATTTCCTTTGGCGCTCTCGAAGGTCTTCGGGGCGAGTAATTTGGTGCACAGCATTAAGAAAAATGTTTTCAAGCGCCGACAATCACTCAATTTAAAGCTGGCGCTAATATCGATTTTAATTAAAGTCAACCGTCGAAATGCACAAAAACAAAACATAACAACAACAGTACAACAGCACAACAGCATTAAAGCACTCGCCGAGTGTTTGTTTGGCGAGTGTCGGCGATGCCAGCAAAGCATTAAAGCGTTAAAGCTGAGGTAATAAATCAAATTAGCGCTTGCGAAGCTTGAGAAGCGCAAAAATACCATAAAAGGTGGCGAAATGGTGGGAAAATTTGTTTGTGTGGCTATGTAGTCTCAAAGTATGTGTCGAAAAACTGGGTGTGGAGAAGTGCGTTATTTATTGGATGTGAAAGAGAAAGTGGCAAAAAGAAAAGAAAAACATTGTTATCTGGACTACATGAAATATTCTGATATATTATTAGTATGTAGTTTGAGGAAAAATTGTTGCAGAGTAGGCTACCAACTACAGCAAAGAAGGAGCGTGAACTAACCCTTTGATTGTGGTCCTCTGTCTCACCGACACCATAGTCAAACCCATTATATTCTTTGGAGTCTTTATGTCGTGGAGGGCTCTAGAAAAAACCACACTAGAAAAGGAACTCGAAAGCGGCACTCATTAGCATGTGTGGTGCAGTAAGGTCCACTCCAATCATAGCACTTACCACCAGGAAGGCGTTGTGGCTGGGAAAAAGCCGCTGGAGGAGAGGGGCAGGGAGCTTCTTTTCTTTTAAGTCAATCGCAGGCAATTATAAAGCTGATGAGCTAGGAAGGAACCACTATCAATAGACTGAGAGCGGCTCGGTTCCCTATAAAGTTGTCTATCAACTTTTTATCTGTTGAAAAATCGAGTTTTGGTTAGCCAATAACTACCAAAATTTTGCGTGCGTAGGTAATTAAATAGGCTGTCTGAGGACACACCTAGACCTTTAAGAGGCCCATTGTGAAACCACCGTAACTTAAATCCCCTAACTATATTGTCTTCTTTCTGAACTAGCCCTTGCTTCTGATGAAGTTAATCAGCACGGACGTTGAAAATTTATATACTCGTATGTGCAAACTTCGAAGCATTATCCATAAACCATCAACCGATTGAAATAAAGCATTGCCTTCGCATAGAAGTTGTTTTACAGTCTCCTCTTCTTCTACCTACTGAAAGCTCCTAAAATAGTAATTGTAGAGTGTTCTTAGTCAGCTGATATGATATATCATGTATATCAGCAAGTTAGACAGTGAGCTTTTAGCACTCCTAATGGAGTTCTTATATCGTTCCTTTTGAATTTTTATAGTCGGCATTTACGCCCCATAATCCATTCATGCCACGTTTGTCTGCTTGTTGAGCAAGTTATGAATTGACTCCACCGAGACTCAGTTGCATTTTTAACATATTTGTGGATTAAATATCTGCAAGTAGCTGTAGGCATATAAATTTCCTCTTTTTTGCAGTCTAAGTTACAAAGGATATCACTAAGCCCCGATATCTTGAGATATCATGTTAGATTCACTAAGAGATCAAGACGTTTTTTACCATAGTTGGGGAAAATTAACTAGACTTTAGTGTCTATCTGTATAAAAATAATATATTTCTCTCCTTATCAGAACATGAATTCCTTTTTTAATTGTTGTGATCTCTGCTTGGAAAACCCTATAGTAGTCTCTTAGCCGGACCAACCAACATCGCTTTGGTATCAAACTTTGCAGAATATACACCACCTTCCACTCAGTTATCTATTTTAAGTTTATTCGTATATATGTATGTTTTTCCTTGAAAGTCAATGTGACCGAAGACCGAATTTAAGTTTAATTCTAAAAGGATACGAAAATCTGTGGTGTTTATCAGAAAAAATGATGCATACAGTAGCTGTTCTTTGTAGGTTTCCATATGTCTTATTGCGTATTTACTTTTGATTATTGGCCACTCTCTTTCAATTTTTAATTGGTTTTGACCACAAGTCATTAAAATATTTTGGTGCGAGTTTTAGTTTTGAGGTTGGGTAGAGTCTACCATTTTGATATTTTCTAAAAATTTTTTTGTTAAAAGACAGCTTAGACAATAATTTCATATAATTTACAAATTAGGTGCATTTCTCTTAAAAAACAAAAAATTTTTATGACACAATTTATTGAAATTAATTCACGAAAATATTTCATTATTTTAAATCGAAGTATTTAGTCTATTCAAAGTGAAATTATTTATGTTTGGTTTACAGTTCAAAAATTCAATTAACTTTCGTACTTGAACAAAACTTAGGGCATGCCAATACCACCGTGTCTTACGAAGACCATTCGCTTTTGTTATGCATAAATTTTTCCAGCTAAGCCGACCAGATTCACTACTAGCCATTTTGTCGCGCCTTTCTTGGTTTCAGAGTTAACTTCATAGAAAAATTAACAAATCTTATAACATCTTTTTTATTTTATTAAATGTCTTATTGTTTGCTTTTATTTTTTTGTATATTTATCTATACGTAGAAACTTTTATATATACTCGTAGCATACCTTTATGCGTATACATATACCACACTGTGTGAATTTTCTAAAAAATTTTTACTAAAAGGCTATGAAAACACATATGTGAAAGCTGCACAAAAACCATAAAAGTGCAACACAAAATTAATGTGTTTTTTACTACAATAGCTCGGCATTGATTTGTCATAACTAAACAGTTG